>NW_009198267.1:134670-136174 GCF_000690835.1 Fulmarus glacialis
CAGGAGGTAACAGCAACTCCTCAAGCCCCTGCCATTCCTCCGTATGAGGTGATGGGGCTGGGCAGGCAGCTGAGAGCCAGGAGGAGCTTTGTTCTTCAAAGGTACCTACCCATTTATATGAGCACATATGCTAATACAGGCACTCACCTCAGATATGGGGAGTATTATGCAATATAAATTTACCCTGTCCTGTTTCTACTTGAAAGAGCACTTGGATTTGTACTAAGGAAATGGCCTTCTCACTCTTGCATTTCTTCCACCTTCCCATCTGTTTTCAAGGGTCCAGGTAGCAGGATGATGTCCATTGCCTCACTTCCTGGATTTGGTTTATACAAAAATACAGCTTAAACTATACAGCTTTTGATATATAGTTCCTTCGCTACACTTCTTATTGTCATTTTAATTACACTGGAGTGCTCTGTAATTATATGCCAATTATTTTCTTTGATAATTACCACTGACACGTACAAGTGAAGGAATACATTTTAGAGCTACCTGTTTGTTAGTCTTTTGTGGTACTCAAAATTCTACAACATTAACAAAATTGGTTTTACATTATAATTACATTTACATCTTTTATGAAACAATGGAAATTGAGAATTAATTACAAGGACCACAGTACATTACTACAGAATAGCTATGCTGATATCGGGAGGGTTACCAATCACTATATTATAAACTACACCTACTTTTTAATACTAAGATGAGCTGTCTTTAATAACATAATCCAGCAGGTCTCCCAATATGTGGGTTTTATCCTGCCAGGGAGTGAGTCTGATAGTGTTAGTAGAGCATTATGAAGATCTGGAAATTAACAACAATTTACAGCTGGATCTTGGAGCATTTAAAAACATTCTTCATGCTGACTTTTCTGTGAAGAGACGTGCCAGTTGGTGGCCAGATGTGACACAATGCCCCTAAACCAACAAATACTTTCCAGGAGAGTCACTTGTGAACCGTGGCTCACAGGTGAAAAACAAACTGGGATCCCTTGTGGTGCGAGCTGTGACTTATGCCGTTACCATGGTGCTCTCAAATGCCTCCGGCAACACATCAGTTTAAAAGTAATGCAAGTCCTCTAATGAGCAAACTTTGGTGCCTAACTGAAGCTGAGCTTTGCCAGCTTTGGGTGAGCAGTTTCTTAAGGATGGTGTCACTTTAAAACAGAAGAGAATAAGGGAGAAACAAAACTTTGCGCAGAAGTCTTTTAGAGACAAGCAGTTGTGAAGTATAAAGTCCTTGTCTAAGTAGCAGTCCCCAGACTTTCACAGACAAGCAGATGTCTTGGACATGATGAATTCATGTAGGCCTGTGACTGATCATAACTGATGGACAGCAGGGAAGGATAAAGGACTGACTCACATAGACCAAAAAAAGATACACCGTCATACTGAGGAGTGGCAGGATTGCTACAGGTATAGGATATGAAGGTGAAAGAGCATCATGGACAGAATGGAGAATCCTGGACAGGGCAGAGGCCTGTGGTGGATAGGAGAGCCGTCCT
>NW_009198267.1:136205-140333 GCF_000690835.1 Fulmarus glacialis
GTGGTGAATACACAGAGGCCAGAGATAGGTGACCAGGTCAAGCACTGGTGAGGTGAAGCAGTTACCATGCATTGACCTGTGAAAACTGAGCAGTGCCACTAGAAGTGGAGAGTAAACATTATCCAGTGAACTTGCAGAGACCTGTGGCAAGCAAGCAGGCTTGCCAGAGGTACAGAGCACCGCAGCGTATTGACCTGTCCTGCAAAAGCCTGAAAGTAACGCCTACATAACAAAGAATTAGGTGCCACTATCCAGAGTGTGGACAATGAAAGGGTGCAGTAGCTTTCCAATGACCTTCCATAGGTACACGACCTTTAGGACGCTACCTTGTCTTGATTACCTAACAGGGTTCGGTGGCAGTTGAACATGTGTAAATGTTTAAGAGACAATCTTTCTCTGGAAGAGAAAGATGTGGTTATTCTTCCAGAGTACTCGATGTTGACACTAGCTGACAGAAGGTAATGGCCACCTCCACATTTTCAAGCGAATGCTTCTAAGTGGTGTCTTTGTGTTCCTCCTAGAAAGATTGCTGTTTCCAAAGATAAGAAGGAATATCAGTCTACATAGCTTCATTTTTTCCCCTAACTACCAGTAGCTCATTCTCTCTCAAATACACTTTGTTCATTTGCTTTACCGCTACACCTCTTATGGAATTCCAAGGTCATCTACCTAATTCCACCTGAAGAATTTCCTTGAACATATAGGTGTCAATCCTTTCAGTGAATTCAATAATGCTCTAAAATGATTACAGAGATCAAGGAATTGAAGAGAGAAGCCGGCACGGATGAATTAATTCCTAGATGATAGAGTATGGAGCTAAAGCAAACATATCTACCATTTCTATTAAAAAAAAAAAGAAAAGAAAAGAAAAGAAAAGGAAATAAGCCCCACAAAAAAACAACAAATAAAAGTCTATACAGCTTTTAAAAATATTTTGTCCAACTGTTTTGTTTCTGGTCATTAAATCCTTGTTACATTAATGCTAACCTGAAATAACTGCACAGAAATCAAAATCTAGCTCTTACATAAATATTTCTTGGGCCAATCACCATGAGCACATACCTGTATACATAAGGGAGACTTACTAGTGTGCACACAGTTATCAGCCCTGTGTATCAAGACGAGAATTCACCCCAAAGGGTAAATTTTCCGTGCTGTGCATGGGGATTTAGTCACCTAACTCCCATTAACGTTAATGGGAGTTGTGCAGCCTGATGCCACTCTGCTAAATTTTTTTTCCTAGTTGCTCTATTCAGGCAAAAGTAATTGCTGATCTGGAACAACAGAAACAAATAAGTGGTACAGTTTGGAATGATTTGCCTTGTCCTACAATTTAAAAGACCTTACGATGAATGGCAAAGCAACTTCTAGCTGAAATCAATCTGATTACAACCTCCTGTATGGCTTATGTACCACAGTTTCCTTTTTTTCAGGACGTAGGTATTGGCAGAACCATGGTTGATACACAGAACCAATCTCAGTTTGGCTAAGCTGTAGCTGAAGGTCTTGTCGTTTCCAGAAGTCCCAACCTGTGGTATGTTAGATGCTTACCATGCTAAGCCCCTTTGAGGGACAGTCTGGTACAGTATGCAGCCTTGGAGCCTAGATCACACTGGAGAGAGGGAAGTGACCTTGGTTCTTGCAGAACCGCATGGGTCCTACCTCCACCTATATAGACCTGCCAGGTCATTGTGGAAGGGAGAGGAACTTCTATGAGCAGTTGCGTGAACACATCATAACATTGTAACAATGCAGATGCCATCATGATGGCTATGAATTATGACAGCTCAACACTTCTGAAATTAGGAACAACATTCATAAGCTGCTGTTTAGGTATCATCAAACATACTCATCCTTACATTAAAATAAAATACTTCAGGCCTTCAAAAACCTTGCAGTTTCAGATTTCTCCTGTTTCTCTTTGAATGGTGTTACCATTCTGCAAAACCATTCATTAAAATCAGATCATGTAGACCAACCCTCACTCCTTTTCACTGAAAAATTTAAGAAGTGAAATACCATTTGGTTCCATAGTATTACCTCTGGTGACACAAATAGGTGGAGTCCTCAGGTAGCATGGAATTTGCACAGTAACTTTGTGCCATACTTGAAATAGACAGGAAAACTACGGAAGAGTTGTATTTCTGATGTTTCCAGTGGCCAAAACAGATCCTTTGACAGCTGGAAAATAACAGAGCATCCCCAACCTACAGAAGCTATAGATGACCCTAGTCACCATCAGCACAGTCCAAATTTAAACAAAAACTGGACTCATTGTCAACTCTCATACAGACCCAGCACATAGAGCGGTGAACCATGCTCTTCACATCTCCCTCCACCTTTTTTTTTTTTCTCTTCAGATTCTTCTTGTCTTGCAGTGAAAGTGGGACATTTAACTAATCTTTCCCTCTATGGCAGCTTTCCACCACTAAATCTGTGCTCATCCACAGAAACTACTACTGAGTGAATGGAGCTCAGCACATACCTAGAACTTAGGTCTACAAAAGATTTAAGAAACAGTTTGTGTTGAAGAGGACACTCTGATTTCCAAGGGAAAATGATGATTTTTTTTCCTTTAAAAGACACTTTCACTATCCATACTTAACAGCTTGAACATGAATCCAGTTTTCATTCTAAAATGCCTTCCTTTCATATACAATATAACATTTTAAAATGTACACACCATAAAAAGGTTTGTGCATCTGGAAGGGAATAATTCCTTCCCTATAGTGGCTCTTTTCCTGGAGAAATATGTTTGCCTGTCTAGTCATAATGTCACGAGCAACAGACCTTTTAATAACTTAAATTTGGGCAGAATGACACACATAACCATTAGAGTCATCAGCAAAGCAAGAAGACCTTAAAAGAGTCCAAAACATATAAAAAGAATCCCACAAGCCTGAGTCATTATTTACGCTACCTTTCCCTGGATCTGCTAAAGGATAGCAAATTCCACCCCCTCACTCTGCACATACACGAACAGTTGGGTTTTTTTCCCATAAGACAGTCCTATCCTTCTTCAAAGCTAATTTCCATGGTCAGATAGCCCCTAGTCTTTTCTCTGCTGGAATCCATTCCTGAATCTTAATTTCCGTGGTCAGATAGCCCCTAGCCTTTTCTCTGCTGGAATCCATTCCTGAATCTGAGACAACAGAAGTTGCTGAATGCCACTTTACGGCATTCCCTTGGCACAGGTGGCACTGTATCATTGGTTGGTTGGTTGAGAGGATTTTTCTTTCCTTTTCATGTTCTTGCAGGGTTTTTTTATTCTTCTTCTCTCTCTCTCTCTCTCTGACATACCAGTTTTAATTTCTAACAACTTCTCTATCCTTGCCCCCAGCTAAGCCAGCCATTCAAGAGGATTCATTGTCACTTCCATAAAAATGGACTGGATTTTGCTCTGATTTGTGAGCTGAGAAAAAAATAACTCTGGACTGATGCTTACTATGACAATCTAGAAGCTCTAGACAGTCAAGGCTTTTCCATAGCCAGTTGCATCAGATGCCAAAACAGAAGTAGCAGAGGTGGAAGATCCCTTTCTAAGAAACTGCTTACTAGTTCTCTTGAAACTGTTCTTTTGTCCTGTAGTGAGAAGGCATGGCACCTCTGGTTTGCTCTTCCTGGCTCTGAAGGAGAATGCTATCTCTGCTCACTGGAAGTTGTGTCCCACTCTCTTCTTCTATAGAGAAAGAAGTGACTCAAGGACAAATCCTATTCCCTATTTTTCCCATCAACATAAGCAAAATGAATTTGTTTCTCATTGTTGTCCTTGTTTCTCAGTTTCTGTATGTCAGATACAGAGTTTTCAGACAGAAACTGCTTTTTAATCTGCTTTCATACAGGCCAAAAAGCACAAGGGAAGAACAGTGAAGCACCATCTTAACTCAGGTCTTTTATAACATAAAACAGTATATAAATGAATGTTTATGTTTATAAAAGGAGCATACTAAAAACAGGGAGCACTTATCTAAAGTGTTGATCCACCCCCAGGTAGAATTCTCAGTGTCTCTCACTTACGGAAAGGAGTTTTAGACACACCTCCCTGCTTTCCTTTGCATAAGGTGTGAAATCATGACTAAGAAGCAATTCCTCCCAAAAATAACAAATCATACATCAGCCATTCAATCA
>NW_009198267.1:140364-146129 GCF_000690835.1 Fulmarus glacialis
GAATGCAGATCATTTCCTTGGTATCAGAGATACCTGTAGGGCTGTTTGCTGCTATAGACAAAGTAAGTAATTGCCTGGAGAGAGCAAAGCAAAGAAGGTCCCGTTTCCCCTACAACAGAATCTCTGAAATTCAGAATTACTTCTTCTGGCAATGAATGGGTTGAGATGCATTGGGCAGCAGGTACTGCAGTTGGGGCAGTCCTCACCCAGCACCTGTAGGAGCTGCTTCCTCACCCCAATCAACAGCAGCACGCTTTTTGTCCTTTAAAAGGTCAGAAAAGCAACAAATCCCAGGACCAAAATCCCCAAACTATCCCATATTTTATTACTTTAGTTTTGTGAAACTACTATTCAAGCTGCACTGGCCTAAACAACTTACAGAAATTATCACTACTTCAGCATCCAAGTCTCCTCTGCAGGCACTCTGGCTACTGCAGCATCATCAGTGCAGTGCAGCATCCCTCAGGGCTTCCTGTATTGCTCTTCAAATTGTCTCCATGGATTTAATTCGCAGATTAAAATTTCTGCTGCAAACAAGACCACTGATTAAAAAATGTTTCCATGGATTCACCTGTGAACAAGTCAAGCAGCTGATTTTGTTACTTTTCATTCCCTATCCTACAAGTGTCCAGTTGTCTCCCTGCTATGCCCTAGCAGAGATGTATAAGCCATTTCTGTGGGCTTCTTATCTATCTAGCAGTTTGTAGAAATGGAAGTAGCTCCTCCAGCGGGTAACAGAACTCAACACAAGACACAGTGAAATGGGGCACGAATTTGAGAAGCTATTTGCCATTTCTTCCAGGCAAGTCTGATATAGAAACAGCATTGTGTAAAAATAGTATATGTAAAAATAGGATGCTTCTTGCCCAGCTCCCATTGTAAATATCACCAGAATGCACACCCCAAATCTACCACTATCTGAAATGCAAGATATTGATGCCTCCATTTCCCTACCTGCAGACAGTTGATGGGATTTATCATTGCTGGCCCAAGAGCTCTATAAATGTTATTGTTAACATACAGGCCAATTTTTGTACATCTCCTCAATTTTCTCTAAATCCCTTGGAAGCCATTTTGACTAAGGTACCTAATAGCTGAGCATTAAGTGTCTGGATGTTAATTAAAATACACAGAGTGAGTCTGTCTGCCCATTCATCTATTCAAGTCACAACACAATCATTAAAAATCAGCATTCATATTACGGACTTTTCAGCTTTGACATCATAGCCATTCTACCTAGCCACCTGTATTGTCGATCATTGTTTTAATACTGATTGAACCACACCTAACGCCCATGGGGCTATTCCAAAATCCTCTCTAAAATGGAGACATAATTTCCTCTTAAATAGTTAACTTTCCAATATTTTCATCATGTTCACTTCACTATCACTGAAAACCTTGCCTTGCCTGTTCAACTTTAATTTTATAAGAGCTGTGTATTACGTTTCAGCCCCATATAAGTAACATACAGGAGAAGAACATGTTTTAGCTAATTAATGCTTCTGTAACTAGAGTCGTTGAAAAATAACCATCAAATATTTATATAATGGGTACACTAAGAGGCCCCCAAAGAAGTATTGCCTTGTTCCGAGTGCTGTGCTAAGAGAGAGTGAAATACAAAATCCAAAGACGTAGAGCACAAAAGACCCCAACCTGCTTCCAATACTACGTTACTCTGCACGCATTCTCATTGGCTTCAGGAGGCGTTCATTAACATGGATAAAGGTCTTGGACTCATATTAATTTTCCCTATCCTTTTAAAATTAATGTTAGCTATTATTAAGCTTTCCTCTGCACTTGAGATGAATGAACATTTTGAGACAACTATAACATTCACACTGAGTACCTGCAAGATGTCTCACATGTACTAAGGGCATGAGATTGCTTTTCTTGGAATTATCCGCAAGTCACTTTGACAGATTTTGGAAAAAGACATCATTTTTTCAGGCTGTTATTTACTACTAAATTAAGCAATATCCATAACCTTGTAACTAAAAGTTGAAATATTTTATACCAAAAAAAAAAAATTGTCAAGGAAAAAAATATCTATCCAAATAAATTAAACTCTTGGCCATTGGAATTCCACTTTTTCACACTGAAAATTATTAACATTAACATAAGCTACATATGACATAAACGTGATGTTAGGGAGTGTAGCAGATCCAAGGAAACAACTCATATAGCAAGAACGTTGATGGCACTGTTCAACAGAAATGTCCTCGGCTAGAGGTGGGGATAGGAGAAGACAGAGAAAGAAAAAGCCCCTCTGCATTGAATAATTTACCATGATATTATTTTGATTACTCTTGTCCTTTACAGCTGACAGAAGATAAAAGATAAAGACTTCTCCCACTGGCAAATGGGGAGCACCTTAGTGTGACAAAACAGTGCAATTTAATTCCATAGATAAAATCTAGCTGCAGTACTATAAGCTTTGGTTCAGGTTGGTGCAGGGATCGTTGGCTGGTTTGTGAGTGGGTTGGGTTTTTTTTAACACAAAAATTCAAAAACATGCCTTGGAATATCAAGCAGAAAAATCCAGTCACAACCACCATCATCAGCAGCATTGTTATCAACAGTACTGCGTAAACTGATACGTTGAGGACTTCCTCGCCTCAAAGTGTAATGTAGCCAGAGTTTAATAAGACATCCTTAAAACTATGCTAGCTCTAAAATTCAAGTTAGATGAGCTTCTTGGAGGGTAATTTACATTTGGTTTTAAAATTGTCATCATCTTCCCGTTAAAAGATATTTTCTCCTCCTAAATGCTATTTAGCAAAGTACATTTCATTTCCAATATGCTCGAAAATGATCCTACTTTGTCAGAATGCCAAGGTGCATCTCCAGTGTCTTCTTACTCTATTCCTATTATGCTTTGCCATGCATAATACTGATTGAATACAGTACATGTTGCATTTGCAGTCATTAAAGCAGCAGTACAATGCAAATTTAAGTGAACTACTGATATTCCACATTAGGTGAAACACAACAATCAGTTTCCCCAGGGAAAAAAAAAAAAGAAAAAAATTAAACCCCAAGAATTGCCTTCAATGTCAATGGTATTTATTGCCCTTCTTGGGAATCAAGGTGGAATATTTGAGGGTACTCTTAAGGTGGCCCTATCTCAGGCAATTCTCTGTGTATCCAATTCAAAATTTGACTTGTGCCACTAGTGTTAAATAGGGTTTATTTGGAGATGACTATCATGGCTTTGGCAGCTAGCTCACAAGGATAAACGTGATCTGCTGCCATTCCTTCACAGTTTACAAAGACGTCAAAGAATCTGGGTTCTGGCATGGACATCTTGGAAAAAGAGTTTTACTGTACTTTTGACTGTGTTATTTTGAAGCAGAGAAAGCAAATCTCGCAAATGCTTAACACTATGCAGATTAGCATAAGTCAGGATCTGTATTAGTGGGGTCTGTATTAGTCACTATGTAATATTGTAAAATACAAGGTAGTTAATTCTACATACACATGCAAGAGCCAACACCAGACTTATTTTATCTAACTTCGTAGACTGGTCAAACAGAACAGTCACAGATGCAAATGTTATTTTTACTCATAGCAAACTATGCAAAACAGTAGTTCTGTTTTGCTATGCTGCTGTCATCAGATGTGAATAGGGAGTTTCCTCTTCTGTCTTATTCTTTCCAGCAAATATCACTTCCACATAACCCTAAATTATGCTAATTCAGTCATTTTCATGGGCACAGGCTACACTGGACCACCCAAATGTTTTGATTTGAAGAGAAGATAACCAGCCAAAGAGTTCCTTAAACCTGATCTGCCACTTGCGGTCTCTGATACACGGAACGTCAAGATTAAAAGTTGATGATGGCAGTATTTGTTTTAACACATGAATACATGCTATGGATCAGATATGACTTTACTAGGGAGCATGGTAAGAAGGTTGTAAAATCTCAGTATAACCACCCATCATTATGGGTACTCAATGTCACATTAGAGAGGAAAAAGTTGTAACATTCAACTTCATACCCAGTGCCTTCATTGTGCACTTTGTCTTGGACTTGCAAATTAATATCTCTGTTTAAAAACAGGAAAACAAAAAAAACCAAGGTTATATTAAGAGAGAACAAAGTTTCTCTGGAGAAAAGCAATAACAAATGATAGAAAGTTACAAGGAAGTTGAAAATTAGTCAAAAATTCCTTAATTGACAAATAATAACAGGGTGGTTATGGAGACAGACCATAATCTTGCCTATTTTCCACATATTCAAAAAAAAGTAATACTCCCCTCTCCACATACAAATTATATACCTTAATTTATTTTCTTGTCTCTATCCTTTTACACAATGAATTGGCAATACAAATGAGAAAGGTGTTTGTCCCTAGTTATTCAGCATATAACAACCATATTAACATCGTATGTTAATAAACATATTAACATAATGGAAAATCCCACTTTTTGAAAAAGATAGTTGTAGAAATAAAGGTCTTTAAACTGTTGTAATGCTATCCTGTGTTCCTAGAGATGAACCCTAAAATTTAGAATTTAGCCTACAAAAGCAGCTTCTAGAGAAACTCCAATATCTTGTGAGGTTAGTAGACTGAGTAGGCCGATGCAAAAGATGCTGTGCTTAGTTCATTTAGATTAATCAAGCTTACAGTCTTTACAAAGTAGGGTTAACCGAGATCATAGACTAAGCAACTTTCCAGCCACGAGAAGACAGATGCCCTTAGAAGTCATTAAATGCTGAACCAGCTATATTACTCAGTGAATATAGCCTTCATGACTCCCACAACATCAGTAAAAAAAGGACAATGGCTTGTTCCCTTTTTTGTTGTTTGATTTTTTTTTTTTTGTTCAAGCAGTGAGGTTAACAAGAACCAGAACTACATAGGCCCTATCAAAGATAATTTTTTTAGCTGTATAGCTACTATAGGCCACCTAGAAAGGACAGTACAGAGATGTTCATTGAGGACCATAGACATAACAGATACCCTTTTGCCCTCTTCCTTTCTATTGCTGCTGCTTCAAGTAAAAACTGATGCTGTTTCAGGAAAGAGATTGTGTTCAGGATATCCTATTGTTCTTAAATAAATATTTTCCTTTGCCAGACCGTATATGACTGTCACTGCAGGTGACATAAGGTAGAGAAACCAAGGCCTGCTCTAATCCAAGGGTCCAAAAGTGGAATCCCTCATACAGAAGCTGCAGCACAGAGGTCTGTTCTGAGTTACCTCTGCAGCCAGCCCTCTAAGCAAGGAGATCAGGCTCATCTTAGGACCTGATTCAGAACATATGGCAAGAGTGAGATATGTATTAGAGAATATGTCTCAACTTCCAGTAATACTATATGAAAAAGTTTCACTTTTTATATTAGCACTGAAACAAAAAAACCCAAACATGCATGTTCAGCATAAACCACTAGAAATGTACTAGTTGAAAGTCCACTGTGTTATACACCAAAAATACAGCATGCTGTGATTAAGACTGTTCTGATTTTAATGAATCTATAGACACATATTTTTCCTAGGACTAAAATCGGAAGTTTTTCTCATATCAGCTCAACACACAATTTTAATCAACATATAAGGCCAGCTGTACCCTTCACATGTGCCTGATCAGCATGTTCTATGAAATTCACAGCAAGATAACAAAGACAGCAGCTTCAGCATGTTTTAACAGGAGTTAACTAACAGGAGAAAAAAACCAGCCAAGTGAGAAAAAGAAAAGGAAGTAAAAGCCACATGTCTTGGGCAGGGAAGGAAAAGAATAATCATAGAATCATAGAATCATA
>NW_009198268.1:0-1414 GCF_000690835.1 Fulmarus glacialis
ATACACCAGACGGTTGTGGTGCCCTTCAGAGGGACCTTGATGGGCTGGAGAAAAAGATGGACAGGAATGTCACGAAGTTCAGCAAAGGGAATTGCAAAGTCCTGCATCTGGTGAGGAAAACCCCATGCCTTCAGTACCAGCTGAGGGCCAACTGTCTTGAAAGCAGCTTTGCAGAGAAGGGCCTGGAGGCCCTGGAGGAGAACAAGTTGACCATGAGCCAGCAGTGTGCTCATGTGGCAAAGAAAGCCAACAGCATCCTGGACCACATTAAGAAGATAGAGCTCTGGTGAGACCACATCTGGAGTGCTGTGTCCAGTTTGGGACTCCCCAGTGCAAGAAAGACATGAGTGTATTGGACCAGGTCCAGAGAAATGCCCTGACAGTTATTAAGTTCTGGGAGCTTCTGACATATGAGAGGAAGGAGGACTGTTTGTGGTGTTCTTTACCACAGTACTCCATGACTTTGTAAAGATAATTTGATGTTTTCGCCTTTCTTCATTTTTTTTTTCCTAATAATTACTGACATTGATCTTTTGACAACTATCGAGAATTGAGGCAATGTTTTCTCAATTCCAAGATATTTATTCTGCACATTAAATCAATTAATACTGTGTAATAGTCATTGTGTGGTCCTGGAATCTGGAAAGATACTGTACCTGCCTAATCTGACTTAATATCTATAAAATAATACTTTTAAAGTTTGGAGTGTGCTATTAAGGAAAAGCATATTATTCATGAATCATTTGGTAAGCTGTCATCACTTTAATATGTTTTAGCACAGCCCGAGGCAAGATCATACCTGTTGGGGTGGTGGTGGGAGAAATGTAGGTTCATTTTTTAGGATAGGCGACTGTAATCTAGAATGCACTAACAGAAAAGAATGTGGGGTCATTGCGACTACCTAGTCAAGGTCTGCTTAACTATATTAGCTGCTTATGGTGCACAGTTCTTGGACATATAAGCAAGGGAATAATAATTGAGAAAGTGATACTACTTTTTTAGAGGGAATACTACTGGAAAACTTTTTCCAGTTTGGCTGTCCATATTTGAACAATAATATATTATAGTTTTCCCTGAAGTCTCACAATGATATTGAAATAAGATTTATAATGTTTTTGTATAATGAGGCAAGGTTAAGAAATTCCACCTGATCTGATTACAGAACAAAAAGTTAGGAGGTGATATCACCACAGCTTCTCAGTGCATGTGAGAATAGGGCTCACCTTAACCTTGACTCAATGGCAGAAAAATGTTCAGTAGTTGTAAGCTGCAGTTATATACAATCGTGTAAGAAATAAGGCATGGACTGTTGCTATGGTGAATGGAGTTAAATCCAGTTGGCGGCCAGTCACAAGCGGTGTTCCCCAGGGGCTGGTCTTGTTCAGTATCTTTATCGATGATCTGGATGAGGGGA
>NW_009198269.1:0-21211 GCF_000690835.1 Fulmarus glacialis
CAACCCGTGGCTTTGGGATGGGGGGGTGTGGGTTTTTCCCCTCCCCCCCCAGCCCTCCCGGTGGTGAGCAGAAGTGCAAGAAGAGTTACCGAAAAGCGGCACCTCGCCACGGGGTTTGTAACCTGCAAAGCTCCAGTTAACTGCAGTGAAAGGATTTTATTTTATTTTTTTAAAAATAGCTCCTAGCACAGACCGTTATTGTAGGAATGTTGTAGGTCCTTCCCTTCCCGGAGCAACTTTCATCCCTCGACCTGCTTGACAAACGTTCATTAATTCCCTTTCCAACAGGTAAGTGCAGTATGAACCCATTTGACAGATGGGTTCATGGAAACAAAGAGCAGTGAAGTGACCTCTCCCAGACCACGAATCTCAGCGAGCAGGATATTTATTTATTTATTGTGTCAGGCAGATGGTCATGCTGAATTATGAAAGAAGTTATCTGGAGTTTGGTTATGCATCTGTCCAGGGATACACAAGACCTTCAGCCGCAGTCCCAGCCGTGGCAGTGGAGCATCTCTGGGTGTGAATTCTCCCCGTCCACGGGGCGACTAGCCCTGCACACCCATCTTCCCAGCACCTATGAGCCTGTCAAACCCTGGCGCTCGTTCCGTTCTAGAGATGCCTGTGCCCAGAAAGGGCTATGCCTGCTGGGCTCTTAAGCAGGGGTACGTACGAATCCAATGCAGGACTAGGCTAAAGCTGTGATTGGATGCTAATGATACTGGAAATTGCAAAGAAAGGTCATTATTTTTCTTAGACATGTATTGTTTCTTTATACGCTGCTCAATAATTGAGCGAAATCTTTCAAAACAAAATCTAGTCAACTTTAAAAAAAATCTTCAGCAGTTTCAGACCCTATTCCCATGCTTCCAACACTGGCCAATTTTTGTGGGTTTGCAACCACATTTTCCCTTTTTTTTTTTTTTTGGCAAATATTTTCATTCCAGGGTTGCTGTGGGAAGGACTGCCTGCCCAGAACCGCCAGTAGTAAAACTGAGCAGAAGGGCCAGCTCCTGTCAAATGCAGAATGTAAACAGTGGAAAACTAGAAGCAGTGTTTTCTTCTGTCTTTTTTTGGCATTATTACTTGAGGTACTTTTTGTAGTAATAATACTTTTAAGACAGGCAGATAGGTGTCATTCTTAATTCTTTTCCTGTTGATGGTGTATCTTTAATGCGATTAAGAACCACTAATGAGCTGATTCACCAGCATCGTGTTTTCTGCTCCTAATGCACTGTGGGACTTCATTCTTGCTCCCAGCTTGGCTGTCTTGTTTTTTGCAGTCATTTTCTTTTTGATGTTCCAGAAGATAAATTTCCTTTCTACATGCAGTTACAGGCTGAAGTTTATTTTAAGGAGACTTAATACAAGCCAGGGGACTGATTCTCATTTGCACTTGAGCCTTGTTGCATGGCTCCAGTAACACAATGGAGTGTGAAAGTGAGTAAATATAAACAGAATTCACAGTGGCACACTTTACAGCCTTTTTGCACCCTGTGACTCTTATAAGGGAGCCTCACATCTGGTGCCTGGTTCTCTTTCTTTATGTCTTCATTTCGTAATAATGCGACTTAAAAGCTATGTAGGAGGTGCCAGAGAAGTCTGTGATAACCCGCTTGTAAGCAGAAAATGGTGAGCATGATGAACTTAAAAGGGAGGAGGAGAAAAATGTGGAAAGGTTGCCAAAATGCAATCTGGGGGAGAATAACTCTGAATTTTATATAAAATCAGAGATTCCAGATCATAACAATCATATAATTTTAATTTCCTGTAAAGGTATCTTTGCGCTAGGTTTTTAACATGCTAGGGATGCAAGAGGCCCATCTAGATGCCTGTTGGCATTTTCACTACCACCTGGACGCTAAAACTCTCTGAATCAACATTTTAGATAGCTGAACTACATATAATTTAGCTCCTGAGGCTCATGGTGTTCTCAAAAAATTAATTGGACTTATATAGCCATAACCAATGAGGGTGAGGGTTGTGATGCTATTCCTTATAGCCTGTCATTTGTTTTGTCACCGTGTTATTGCTGGTATTCAAAGTAACCAATAAAGCAAATAAAAATATGATGCCACCTTGATGCAAGATTTCTTGCAAAATATTTTAGAACAGAGTCGGTTTTCTGAATGTTTTCTTCAAGTTGAATTATCCCCACAAAGAAAAAGTTTTGCTGCCATGCTCAACAGGTGGGCTGTTAGAAAACAGTGGTCCAGCAAGTGGCTCTATCATCCAGCAACATTGAATCATCTAAAGGCATGAGGAAAAGCGGACCCCTCCAGATGCAACCCTATGAATTGCCTCAGCTATGTGCTGTGTGTAGATGCTGAACTAAATAATTCAACCATGATCCTAGGTCAGCTGAGGTGGAAATTAGTGGCTGTGTGCTTTTGCAGGGACACAAAGCAACCGTGAGCAAAACTGGGCAAGCTTGGAAAACACATACCCAGATGATGAGGTTAATATTTTTTTAATTGCGCAGCCACGGCCGAGCACTGTGGTCCACTGGTTTGCCAGCAGCCTGCTTCTCCCACTGCAAAGAGGTTCTCAGGCATCAGGGTTTTTCCAGGAAAAGCATCTCCGTATGTGCAGCCTCACTGACTGCTCTAACTTTCTAAGCAAGAGCTGAATCCTCAAATTACGTTTGTTTTTATTTTGAGAGGCCAAAATTCCTTGTGCAGGTTCCTCTGGAGATGTGTGAGTCAGTGGTGAGACTCAGTTCCTCAGCTGCCACGGTGCAGAGCTGAATGTCTACAGAGAACTGTAGATGCAGCTGAGCATATAGGTATTATAACCCTGGTCTTATTACGGTTAAGGATTTTTCTTGGGGGGGAGAGATGAAATCAAGCCATTTCCAAATGAGATGCGTGCACTAATGGCACGTGAGACCTTTCATAGTGTGTTTGTTGCTACAGCCAAAGTTTTTAAATCTTCTGCAGACGTGGAAATTGTTGAAAGCTTTACTTGCTTATGGCCTTACGATGCTATGCAAAAAAGTCTCTTCAAAGGCTCAAGGATCAAGTTACTCACTTAGGTTTTCCCCTCGTGCTAGATCATCATATTCTGTGCTACTGCTGACAAATTCACACTGGAGTCTAAAACGTGGTGCAGCTTGAAAAGGGACTGTAGAAACATGATAGAACAACATGGGGTTAACTTTCCCTGGGGAACGAACTAGCTATTATTTATAAAAGGGCAGGGCCTGATTTTCATTTGTGTGGAAGCTCCTGTGTATAGCGCTGGTAGTCAAAAGAAGCCACAATTTAAACAAGAATCAGGATGTTAGCAGTCATAATCGTTTTATACATATAAACAATTACAACAGGTTCAGCACGAGCCATGAATTGCCAAGCTGCAATATCCAGCTCTTAAGTTTGATGCAAAGATTAGAAGTAACCGAACGGTTATTGCTAACCCCAAGTATTAAGAAATCATGGGCCAGACCTCCAAAATCTCGAGGCTGTTCTTGAAATGTTGTGATTTGAAAGTGTTCGTTTGATATTTTAGAGAGGGTTCATTTGAGTTCACTTCATGTACCTTCTGCCTTTTTAGGCCATAGAAATCACAAAGTGCAGACATTTGTTTATTATTTTTTGTAAACAGAAGCTGAGATTTGGTTGTATATTTATAGGACTACAAGGCCCATGACTCTGAGATGGCATGAAGTATCATGAGACTTGTGGTATGTGCCTTTGAGAGTTGGCAAGTCAGTAAAGAACTTATTTTTATTGCCAGACTGGTTAAGAGATGACTCTGGTTATATGGAAAGAGCAGAACCCACTCAGTAAGGCAGGGCTCTTTTTATAACAAAATATTTCACTATGTTTATGCTTGTAAAATGCAACAAGAAGCAAAGAAAATGTAGGTCAAGTGAGGTTCATAGCAAGGCAGTTACAGTTTCCGTCTTAAAACTGCAGCTTAGGTGATGTTAAGTAGTGTTTTCTTTCAATAAGTGTGAAACTGCATCCCTGGCAGGTATTCTCCGCTGAACAGGAATGCGACGTGCAAGCCTTATGTTAGGGATTGAAACATCTGCCGTTCTGACTAAGTTAAGCTTCAGAGAGACCCTCGTCTTTCCTTGTTTAAGCATTACCTACTGTTTATAGCACAATAAAAAGCTGCACGGCACTTTGGGGAAAAGAGCTGCTGTGCAAAAATAGAGGTACAAGAGTCTCAAACCAATTTTGCAGTATTACGCTTCTCTGCGTAGCAGACTGCCTAAGCCAATCCCATGCACAGAGTCCTCAAAAAGAAGGTCTTTAAAAGCACGCATTAGCTTGTGCTGCGTGCTGCCCTTGTGTGCAAGAAGCATTGTTGCCTGAGTGCTTCCACCATCGCTCACCAGCTCTTTCAAACAACCTCGTAGCAGCAGAATAAGCATCAGTTCTGGGAGAGGCTTCACAGAGCCAGGCTGGGGAACCAGCACGTCCAACGCAAGAGCAAGACGAGAGGAATATCCCAAATGGGTTTAAATGTGCCCGCCCGAGAAGAGAAGATTTGGGTCTAGGAGGAGTAAACCTCAAAACAGGGAGGGAGGCATGAAGTGTCAGGATGCTGTAAGTGCCCAAATGTCTCTCTTTGGCTCTGTGTCTAACCTGCGGGTATATTTTGCATCTTTTCTTCTGCATCATCAAGAGAATTATGCATCAAGTTCCACCTCCAGGGTCGCATCACACTTGCACTAAAGCCAGGAAGACAAAAAGAGATGCTTTAGCTCTTCCTGAGGGCTTCATTGCAGTGGGTGATGCAGAAGAAGAGAAAACCCAGCGTGACCTCCAGGTCTGAGCTGGGCTGATGGCAAATGAAAACACCTTTACTTGTAAAATGCGCGTGTGCAAGGCGTGCCTACCCTTCATTGCTGGTGCCGTCATAAGGCGTTTTCTCTTCTGGATTGATTTCCCTGCTTTCTGATGCATCGTGTTAGTAAAATCAGGGTTCCTCCTCAGAAGCATGGCTTCTGAAACAGCCTGCAGTGCCTGTCCCCAGTGCGGGTCTGAACTGCAGGAGGCCCAGTGTACTTCGGCAGATGTTTACAACGTGTCACTGTATAAAATCACGTGGAAAGGCTGGCGTGAATTCCTGTTAATGCCTTTTCTTTCATGTGTTGCTGTTGGCTTTCAGCACGTGTGGAGCGAAAGTGAGGACTGCTTACCGTTTCTGCAGCTCGCACAGGATTACATCTCCTCCTGTGGGAAAAAGACACTCCATGAAATATTGGAAAAAGTCTTCAAATCCTTCAGACCCGTAAGTGCCTCTTTTCTACTTCTAAACATTGACAATTACCTGTGACTTTTAATAGGATAGCACTGGATGGAGCACGGTGGCTTTTCTTCCGCAGGGACTTACATCTCCAGTCAGCTGCCTGGGCGCAGGGGTGTTAGCACGTAAGCTACTATCAGGCAATTGGAAGTTGTTCCTTGGAAGCCAGCTGCCTTTTTATTTCCATCTCTGCGTTTGAGGGGATGAGATTCCCGCGCGGGGTGGGAGGCCAACTGGTGCGGCAGGCGGGCTCCCCAGCTGCGCAGGGGCTCCCGTCCTGCTGATGCAGTGCTGACTCCGAGGAACGGGATGAGAGTCAGCGCCGCGGGACTTTGTGGCAGAGTTATTTCCTGGCACTGGAATTGGGGAGTTTTGCAAGGATCTGAGTAGCGAGAGTGAATCTCTGGGAAGCTGGAAATATGGTTTCTCCTCAGAGTGGTTTGTTTTATTTTAGGGTTGGCTTTTGTTTCTCCCAAGCGGTCCAGATTTTGCTGTTAGGATGGTTGCCACTTGGTATTTGCAAACGCCAGTTTGGTCACTGCTTGAGAAGAGGTTGGAGCAGAAGCTGGGTTTTGTGGGGAGGGGGTGTGTATTTTTCTGTTTTGCTGCTACTCAGCTTTCTCTGTCCTTGTTTAACACTAAGATTTTGGTCAAAGCCTGGGTTGCATTGGGGTGAGGTGGCTTAAGCTGGCTGTTGTCCTTCATTTTTGCCAAATCCTCCCGTTGCACAGCCTCTCCTTTTGAGAGCCTTGGGCTGGGTAAGGGGCTGGTGCACAGCAGAGCAGAGGTTTGTTGCCAGAGCCGTGCTCCCGTGATATCCATGGGAAAGCTGACCGATGGACGTTTTTAAACTCAACTGAAAATGTGGATCTTTTTCCCTCCTCTCTTTTTCTGGCTGACTAATCAAGAAGACTGAAAATGTATCCCAAGTATTTAGCACGAAAGGGAGGGCCTGGAGCGCCAATATGAAAACACCGGCCCTCCCTGCGTTACACCCTTGCATTGCCTTGCCGCAGACCGCTGCAGCTGGTCGACATACGAGAGCATCGTTCTAAAGAATCCTTTGAGAGACTGGAAATAAATAGAACAGATGCACACTTTTCTTAGAAAGGACTGGAAATCTGATCCGTCAGTACAGCTGCTTGTAATTGTGAAAACATACAAAAATATAAATATGTTTCCCAGAACAGTATTTGGCTCTTGGATCTTCATAGCTGTTTTCTCCGTCTCAGAAAAGCTGTGTCTTTGAGGAGAAACTTCCATTGGTTTAACTAAAGAGGACTTCAAAAAGACTTAATTAAATTGGTACAGATCACTTACTTCATTTAAACCACATTTATTTCAGCATAGCTTAAGTTGCTGAGAAATTGGCTTCAGTCAAACCAAGTTAAGCTACTCTTCAGAATAAAAAGGTTCAAAGCAAGGGGAACCATTATGTTCATTTAGCCTGGGCCCTTCGTTAATACATCACATTTCACCCCATGATTCCTACCACCGAGCGCATAAATTGTGGTTGAGCTGTAGCGTACCCTTTCCAAAGACACCCATTCATGATGTAAGGTCTTCAGGTGACTTAAAGGCTACAACGTTACTGGGCACTTTTTCTTCTCATCATTAGTTATGATCCTGTGAAAAGCTTTTATTTACAATCTGCATTTTTCTAGTTTTGCTTCCTGTTGAATTTCATTATGCTTTTGTCTGCTCAAGAACAGTGTCCTCAGTTGTCAAAGACCTCTTGCAGACTGTAGTCAAGTACCTCTTCATTTTCTCTTGGATGTGTCACAAAGATTAAGTTTCTCAGATTCTCCTTTGACCTAGTATTCAGTGATTTGCATCAGCGTAACAAAACCGGTTTTATCATTCAAGGTATGGTTGTGTGTAGACAAGTCTAATAAGGAATGTATTGACATTTTCCCCTTATTGTAATTATTAAAAATAGCACATGCGTGGTAGGAGAGGTTTTAAAAAGGGAAGGGTGTTACAATAGATGTATGGAAACAGTTATTTTACACCCTCAGGCCTTTGCGAGAACAAAACCACTTTTCATCAATATGGGGAAATTATTTCCTTGGCATTACTTCACGCTGTTCCCCATCCTTTCTCTGCTGGACCTGTTTTGCTAATGAAACCACCTTGCTGTGAGCGTGGAGGTAACAGTGCATTTGCAGGGCATTTCTTCTCCACTATCCCAACCGAGTCTGCTGTCGGAGACCGGTCTGGCAAATTTCAGTTTGAAAAATGGCAGTTTAGGAAAAACTGGTGCTGAAGGTCAGACCAGGCTCTTCTGAAGCATCTGATGGTCCTGGCTACTCAGTTTGAGACGCTGAGGAGGGGCCAGGTTTTTAGCATGTGCTTGGTAAGCACCTTAGAATCATAGAATCATTAAGGTTGGAAAAGACCTTTAGGATCATCGAGTCCAACCCAACACTACCATACCCACTAAACCATGTCCCTAAGCGCCTCATCTACACGTCTTTTGAATACCTCCAGGGATGGTGACTCCATCACTTCGCTTGGCAGCCTGTTCCAAGGCCTGACCACTCGTTCAGTAAAGAAATTTTTCCTAATGTCCAGTCTAAACCTCCCTTGGCGCAACTTGAGGCCGTTTCCTCTCGTCCTATCGCCAGTTACTTGGGAGAAGAGACCAACCCCCACCTCGCTACAACCTCCTTTCAGGTAGTTGTAGAGCGCGATGAGGTCTCCCCTCAGCCTCCTCTTCTCCAGGCTAAACAACCCCAGTTCCCTCAGCCGCTCCTCATAAGACTTGTTCTCCAGACCCTTCACCAGCTTCGTTGCCCTTCTCTGGACACGCTCCAGCACCTCAATGTCCTTCCTGTAGTGAGGGGCCCAAAACTGAACACAGTATTCGAGGTGCGGCCTCACCAGTGCCGAGTACAGTACCTTCTGAAAGTCTTTCCCATTTTGGTATTTCCAGCCAGACATCCAAGATTATTAGACAGTTTTGAAAGTCTTTGTCGGGGTCCTTTGGAGGGAAATGTTTAGGAAGAGACGTTGGTGGTGCATCAGCAGCTCTCCATGCCCTCGTGCACAGCATGAGCACCTGCCCTCCTTTAACTGAAGGCTCCCAGACCGATTTTCGCCCAGTAACTCATCTCAGCCCTGCTCCACGCATTCATGGTAACAGCCCAGCTGTGTCTCCGCAGGCTTACCCTGTGGCTGCGGCGTGGGAAGGGACTGGCTGCTCACGCTACGGGCCCCGTGTTTCGGAGGCGGTGAGAGCGGGGATGCCCAGTGGTTAGCGTCCCTCTCAGTGAGAGACAGAGAATTCCTTCTGCTCGCTGCTCTTCCCTGGGTGCAGGAGGCAACAAGGGCGGTCTGGGGGCTGCTCATCAGCCCTTACTGCTCTCAGGCATCTCTCCCTTACATTTTATGGGCATAAACACAGCACCAGGGCAGGATGTTTATTTAGACGAGGCTTTTAAAAAGTGTTGGTTAACCTGTGACAGCTAAACCGCACTTCTAAATCCTGCTGTGGACAAGGTCAAGCTATTTCTTTGCTGAAGGTGGCGGGGGGCATGTTGTCTCTGCCCGTTACTGCCTTCCTGGGTTGGTTTCCACAAAACTGTGTGATTCGCCTTATTATCCACTTATTCAGGGAGCATCCAAAAATGCCAGACACCAGCAGGTACATGAAGTGCTATCAATAGCACTGGGCTCAAATACCACTATTTGCCTCAGAGCATCCCAGCTCCTCCAACACCCTTGTCTCTCTGGTGCCAGAAGTGTCCATGCTGGTGCTTGAAAGCACATCTGCCTGGAGACTAAGCCCTTCACACCGGGATTCGACAGATCACGTTATCTCTAGTGTAGCATCGTGTGGACTGCTAAAGCTCAGTCTTGTATTTGGTTTATTTTTCAGTGTGCTTGTATGTCAGCTTTTGGTAGGAGGCAATGTCACTCTGCTTTTGTGACTTAAAAACTACTAGGTTATTTGTATAAAATCAGGGTACTTTGAAAGAGTTAGGAAAGTAAGGCAAATAAAAAATAAAAATGCCTGAGGGACATCACACCAACTGGCAGAGTTTGCAGAGAACCAACACACAAGTCATACAATTCAGCAGCAAATTCCAGGGCTCCTGCATTGAGCTCACCTTCAGCCTGAAAAGCTACATCTGAACTGGGCAGTCTGCAGCGTAAAAGCCATTTATCCCATATTCATTGAATTCATACATGTCCCAGTGACCGCTCCTTTACCTCCAGATGGGTAGTTTGGCGCCGCTGGTTGTTGCCCTCCCTCCCTCCTCACCACCCTCCTGTCCCCCACGCGTCCCCATCTGGCAGTTTTGTTCCCCTTGGCTGTTTGGCTGATGGATCAGCTCTCTCTTTCTAAACCCCTTTCCTGTCTTACCTCTTTCCTCCTTGTTTTCGCTCTCCGTTAAAGTCCTTTCAAGTCTGCCACATAGCTGGTACTTTAATCTATGAGGTAGATACAGACTAGAAGCAGAAACTAGTGTTTTTGAAAGAAGAGAAGGTGGGAGTCGGTCTAGGGTCAACTCAAGCCACCTTCATCATCTTATTTTGTCCTCATCTTTTATACACCCTCCTTCTGCTTTGACCCAATGTTTGTAGAGCTCTCTGCACTTTGGACCCTGATCCTCCTTCCTTGGGGTCAAGGTGTGGGCTGATCTGTCACTGCAGTCCAGAGAGCAGTAAGGGTTAACAGCGGTGAGGGACCGTAGTCCTGTGGGAAGTGACAAGACACGACCCCTAAAAGCAGGACCTGCATGGTTGAGGTCCTCGGTGCCTTGGAAGATCCTAAAGTGTCCTCTCTTAGAGGAACATCCCATCCCATCCCATCCCATCCCATCCCATCCCATCCCATCCCATCCCATCCCCATCCTTCCTATGCTCTGTAAAACCGCTAACGTCAGTGGCATCACTCTTCGATTTACGCTGCGCCAGGGAGAGGAGAGCTGGGTTTCCCGACGGCGAAGGGAGAGGGGATGTGCGAAAAGCAGGATGTGCTCCCCATCCTTTGGGATTGTGCGCGGCTTTGCGGTTCTCGTGGTGTCTGTTGTGTTTTCCATGCTGATTTTGCATGGGAAAGGCTTACAGTATCCCATGAAATGAAGACTCACGTGGCTCATTTCCCTGCAAGTCAAGGAGGAATTATAACCAGAGCTGGGCAAAAAGAATGTGATCAAAGCTCTTTTGGCTGGGTGATATAAACGGAGCAGTACAACACTCACATTTAATTTGAATACACCAAATCAGTTTAGCGAAAATAATACTGGTGGATAAGAAAGCCTAGAGGCCTTGCTTTTGCATTTTAAAAACTGAGTATTTTAATTTTAGCTTCAACATAAAACAAAACCCCCGCATCCTGAAAATGAACCAAGTGGTTTCACGTTCAGTTAAGCATTTGATTTGAAAAATATGTATGCATAGGAATATTTACTCTTTGTTCTGCTCAGAAAACAAGAACATTTTCAGCTTGGGGTCTCTCTGTAAGTATTTTTAAAATGCGAAGGAGGGGGTTTAGTCAGCAAATTCTCCTTCCATTTCCCTGTCGAAGAAACCCTGCAACTAAAAAGCTGTTTTTTCTCCCAGTGGCAGTGAGGAATACAAGCTTTATTGGACCCAGAGGCTAATTCTGTGCATTGTCTTTGTACCCACTGAATAATTTTGAACGTTGATCACAGACTAAATTAGTTTAGGTCCCTAAAAATCTGCCTCGTCACAGCCTTCTCATTTGCATGCTACCACCTAACAAGTGTCACTCTCCTCCTGATTTTTCTGGGTTTTGCCTCTTGTGAGAGCTAACAGCTGCGTCACTCTCCAAACAGAGTGTTGCATGCATCTGTACTGCGCTTCCAGCCCTGGCAAGCTGAATACGTGGTATTCCCAATAATGCCTGGCGTGTGATTTTGCTTTGTGGATATTAATAGCTGCTAGTGGAGGATTCTAATATGAGATTTCCACAACAGATGCATTATTTTGACTATTACTTGGTTTATCTGTCTTCCTGACTTCTGTTGGCTTGGCAACCTTTTGGAGGAGAGGGGAAAAGTTCAAACGTCGCTGTTTGCTCCTTTTCCTGTAGCGAACAAGTGCCGTTGCAGTGATCGGAGCCATCAGGTGAAGGCATCCAGACATCGTACAAGGAAGATGGGCTGGCCGTTCTTCACAAGCCCAAATCTAATTTGCAGAAATTTAAAGGGACTTGGGCAATTTTGAGTTGAATACGCAGTATTTCTCACTGCGAGGGCTTCACCCAGCGTGCAAGGCTTCGTCTGGTGTGATGGAGTGAAGGGTAAAAGAGAAGCACTTAACATGGTGGGATCTTTAGGTTTTTAGGGACTCCTTGCCTACTCCATACTAGCCAGTTCTGCACGAGGATGCTTTCTTCTTTGGCTTTTGTAGGGTTGCCGAACACAATCTTAAACCGAGATAACTACTGCTACAGTATTATCACATTTCTTTCTGAAGTTAAACCACTGCCAAGTCTAAACACTCAACAATTCGTGATATGACCTCAGGGAAGAACGTGAAGCTTTTTGCAAGTGCTTTGCTTTGGTTTTATTTATCTTCTGGTCTCTGAGCACTTAATTTGGTGTGAGGATGCATTTTCAAATCTTTCTCTGTCACAGGAGGGAGAGAAAGAGAGTCGAGATCGTTATGCAATACTGTTATTCCAGGGTTTGAGGTTTTCAAGAAGCGGCACCGAGGTATTGTGTGAAGATTTGCAGTGAAGCTGCACGAGCGGGTAATTCGCTATTACACAGTATTTTCTCTTCTTTGTAGTTACTTGGGCTTCCAGATGTTGATGATGATGCATTTGAAGAATATAACGCAGATGTGGAAGAAGAGGAACCAGAAGCCGATCACCAACAGATGGGTGTCAGTCAGCAGTGATTTTCTGAGAAGCTAAAAAATTCAGAAGCCTTTGGTACCAGGTGGGGTCAGGTGGTCCCACGTTAGCCTGTTCGAATTAGCGCATCACATGGGGATATCTGGCTCCCAGGATAAAAGTTTTACAAAACAGTTTAAAAAAAAAAAAAAAAAAAATCTGTGATGAGCTTTGCTAAGAAGTAACCTGAATTTTGCTCCTGCTTCAATGGGTTTTCTATGGAGTTGTCTTGGTAGCATTCTGCCGTTACCAGTCTAGAAGTAGTTTTGTTGCTGACTTGTCTCTTTGATTTGTGTTCGAGAGTAGCGTTCACTGACATAAATGTAGAGTACCGTGACTGTAGGAAGCATGAGGTGAGAGTGCCGAGTCCTCACTGGTGACCTTTCCGAGGAAACCAGCGCAGAGAGCAAACGCGACCTGTGCTTTTCTTTTTAGTTCTACAGCTATGGTTTTTGACAAAGTACCAAACTTGGAGAGATTTCTCCTGAAAAACACTAGTTTAATAGTGGTCAGTACTGCAGAAGTGCACATGAAGGCTTAACAAAAATAATGGGAAGCGGAAAATCCAGGGGAGTATTGGTGTCAGATATATTAATGTTGTTTTACTGACAATTGAGTTTACAAGTGCTGCATTAATAACTGGGAGTAATTAGTATCAGCAGTACACGTTATAACCAACCCTGCTACTTCAACACCATTTGATCCAAAGCCAAATGCTGCTTTCGTACAAATGAATTAAAAAATAGCCATCACCTATCCCACTTCTGCATGACAACCAACTTTAAGCTTTGCTGTTTTTAATACACTGCTAAATTACTACTCAAACCTCACGGTATCGTGAATTGAAGTGCAACTTAACTTTGAAGCCATAAGGGTATAAACCAGCACCTGGCTCTTAAAATTATGCTGGACCTGTTTCTCTCCCTGGGTCTTTGAGCTAGTCTGGGCATTTACACCTCGTTGGAGGGGAGCTAAAATACTACTACTTTGGCTGATAAAAAAACTAGTGAGGTTTTACTTAGCTGGGGACTTGCTGCCCAGAGAGACTTGGAGGGGTCTTGGTGTAAAGGAGAAGACGACCCCTCATATTTTATACCTATTTTGCATAGATTTAAGTGACTCGGATGAGTGCTAGACTGTGAAGATGCAGGGTCTCTTTATTTACTTGCCTTTTGTACTGAAAATATGAGAAGCAAAGGGGATTCTGTTTTAATATAGCTGTTTTCCACAATCGAGCAAAATGTTTCTAAATTTACTCCTTTTTTCCAATTTTTTAAAAATCGTGAAATGAAAGTCACACGCTTCAAAAGCCCTTTTATACAGAATTAGCTTTATAAAAACAAAAAGTGAGTGAAGAGGAAATGCTTGGACAACTCCTAGAAACAACTCGCACCATTTTGAAAACCCTGTTGTTAGCGATGTCTCCTTTTCAATAGATTTTTTAAAGACTTTTTTTTCAAGGTTACTTAAGAGAGCAAGTTTTCTTGGTGGTTTACATTTCTGATGATGGCTTGAGAGATGCATAGTACTTGATTTTTCCAGTCTGGGGCAAAGACGTTCCATAACTGGGATGGTGTGTGGTACCTGAGTATGCACAGAAGTGTCTGCAACACTGTAAAAGTCAGAGTTTAAGAATATCCAAAAAAAGTGGAAGAGAAAGAGCTTAATGCAACTTTGTACATTCTTTCAGCATGCAGGCATAAACATGGTAGTCGCAGCACATTTTCTATGGACTAGTGACGTGAAAACCGTGGCAGTTCATTGTATAACACTGTACAGCAGCAATAGGCTTTTTGCTTACTAAAATAAAGTGTAAGAACAGTGGTTTCCACCCCTGCTTTAAGTCCCTAAGTTTTTCTTTCCTCTCCAGGTAAAACAGATGCCATAACCTTAAACAGAGCCTTGCTTCGGGAGAACCTTTTTCTTCGTAGCTTCCAATCCTTTGGTTGCGGCTCATACAAGTAGATCTTTTGGGGCTGACTTTCCTCTGCTGTAACGTAATGCAATACATAATTTACAGTAGCGCAAGCTGGAGGCAAAGTCCTGCCGTTCAGGTTTGCTAGCCACTCGCTAGCCACTTGTTTGGCTTAGGTGCAGCTGGCACCGACACGCACGTGCATGCACCCACACGCACACCTGCGCAAGCCCCGGGCACGGCTGCATCGTGAGCTGGGCTGCGGGGTCGGTCTGGCTGGGAAATAACCCTCTGCCTTTTTACAGACAGGCAGTTTTCCAGCCGGATCAGTCCCACCATCTGGTTCAGCGCGTGACTGCACAGACGAGCGCCGGCACAACAGAGGGGAGGGTGCAGGGGTGGACATGGGTGGTAGCTGAGGACCCGCAGCCAAAGGCGCCTTGCACCCCTTGCACGGCGTTAGGGGCCGGTGGCGGAGGCGTGGATGCAATCTGAACTGGCCTGGGTGCTGTGAAGGATTGACTCCACAAGGCTCAATGGAGAATTGGGCTCTGGGTGGCAGCAGGATAGGCAGGAATTCATGAAATGAGGAAAGACTGTAAGATCCAGTGCTTGTAATTGCGTACAGGAGGTTGTAATACGTACTGCACTTTGCTACCTTTCCCTGCATATTGATTGAATTGTTAATGAGCGGTTGAGCATTAATATGGTTGCGAGTAAACGTAACGCTGTAAATTATGTAGATACATTATTTTCTGTATTCACTAACTCACTTTTTTTTTGGAATGCCATACGCCATTTGGGTGACTGCCACACCAGACTGCAAGTGCTGGACAGCCGGGGGGCCCTTCTGCAGCGCTCACCTCTGCAAAATTCCCGCTGAAGCCAGGGAGATTTTGTTCAAACGGGACCCGCAGGACAGGGCGCTCCAGGGGATGCGTGAGGCTTGGTCCTGCAGAGAGCTGAGCACTCTTGTCCCCTCCCACTTTGCTGGGAGTCGAATGTGTTGAGCGCTGCTGCTGAACTGAAGCATGACCAGGCAGCACTGAGAATAAACTGGAATTTTATACATAGAAAATTGAATTTACATGTGTATAGAATGTATTTTATCAAAAAATATTGATTGCTTACTTTGACCAAAATACATTTCTGTATTACTGTGTTATTTGTTCCATACTTACCAAACGATGCAAGAGATGCGGAACTGGTTTAGTTGTATTACCAGGTATTTTTATATTTTATTTGTATTTTATTTTTCCCTCACTCCACCACGTATTGAGGTTAGTAGCCATTGAATAATTAACCAGGGGTAGCATGACCCAGTGGCTAGGCTGTCAGACTGAGACACAAGATTTGCAAACACACGCATAAATGCTTGCAAGCCTGGGGACTCGGTGAGATGTCGGTTCAGAGCCCTGCCATTGCCTTGTCCTGAGCTTCGGGTGGATCTCAGCAGCTGGGAATTCAAGGCAGGCCTCCAGTTATGCATCCAGGCCTCCACGAAATTCAGTGGGAGCAGGGTAACTCGTTTGAAAGTCCCACCTTAAGCCTTTTGTAAAAGGGGCCATTAGTGTTATTTGCCCACCAGTGTATAAAGTGCTTTTAGATCTGTGAGTGAAAAGAGGTATGTGCTATCATTGCCTATCCTCAAAGCAAACCATTAGTGAAAAGACACAGAAGAGTCTCCCTTTTCCCTCGCCCTTCTTTCATAGGCGTTTCATGCTCTAGCTAAATATAAATATGCCAGAGCAGAGCCTCTTGCAGAACTGGCGCTTCTGAATATGAGTTGCATGAATGCAATGAGCAGAGTGCTGCTTGGGGGATGAGAAATACATGGGATGCCAAAGGGAAGAGCAGATTTGGGGGATGAGAAATACATGGGATGCCAAAGGGAAGAGCAGATTTCAGAAACATAACAACTGTTTTGGGTAGCAGGGGCAAGAGTGAGAAAGGCCCCTTTCAGAGAGGTGCTGGGATTTCTGAGACAGCCCAAACCATCCTGCCAAGTATCTGCTTATTGAACCTACGCGGTTTATAAAAAAGCTGCTCTGGACGTTACTGGGGCCTTGAGCTCGGTCATGTTTCTCCGTTAGTGTCCTGCCTGATGAATGCCTTGTGATGGTTGAGAGAGGAAGGGATGGAGAAAAGGCTCACTAAAAAGCCGCCTCCTCCTCTCTTCCCCAACATTATTATTTATGATACTGTGTGAGTAGGTAGGAGCAGCAGTCAGGGAGCAGGAAGCTGCTTTATTGGCTGCACAGTAACATCTCTTAAAAGGACTTGCTCATGAGAGAAAAAATCGGCAGACTGTTTCTTCGCAGAAATGCGGGGAATAGCACACCCCTGAGCATGATGACCTGAACCCTACCAGACTTAAGCTCCACCTCCTGCCCTGCTCTGGGCTGTTTTCCAGGCAGTTTCCTTCCATGCATAGTGCTGTGCCTTTGAAACTCGCACGCTTGTAGGGATGCCGCTTTTGATGGGAATAGCCAAAGTTAGTTTTCCTGCCTCGGTGACCTGCACGCTAGCTGCTGCCGCGTCTTGGCGCTGTGTCCCGTGTAAGGTGTGCCGTGTGAGGTGGTGGCTGGGGGCAGCGGGAAGGAGTTTCTGCTACAACATTGCTTAGCAGGTAACTGCCCTTTGCCCCTCTGCAAGGTGGGACATGAGACTGTGACAGTAAAAGTGATTGCAATAACGTTATGGACGTTGCTTTGGAAAGCTGCCATACAGCTTCCCAGCCTCTTTCAACATGTTTCCTGACCTTTCACTGAGACCCAGGGCTATTTTACTCACAGTCAGCTTTAGCTGTGGCAGGAGGCGAGGTTACCACTTCATCCATCCTTACCTTGTGTCCGTCTTTACCCCGTGTCCATCCTTACCCTGTGTCCATCCTTCCCTCGTGTCCATCCTTACCACTCTGTTCTTCTCAGAAATTCCCACTCCCAGAAGTGGAGGAAGGGGGAGAGAAACACCTCTTACCTCCCACAGCTTGCAGCCAGGTGCATCAGTAAGAGCCGCAGTTCAGCGCAGTGTGTGTTAACTGACCCACACTGTCCTTTCTGCACAGGCAGCACCTTCTCACAGGGGGATGAGGTGGCATGGGAGATGTGTTATCCACTGAGGGCCCATGAGCGGTCCATGCCGGGCAGGGGTTATGCAGAAGAGAGCAGTCATTTTAGGTGCCAAACCCAAGATCTTTTCACAGGGAGCGATGCCTAGCTAAATAATCCAGTCTCTGAAAATCATGACCCATTGAGGCTTTCCAGGCTGGGCATCCAGAAAATGAGACCTCTCTGGCTACCGGTCGCTGGGGAGCCTGGCCCAGCCTGCAGGTCTCTTTCTTAGCGCTGGCTGGTTTCAGTTTGGCCACAGGACATGGGAAATTGGGAAGGATCCCTTCAGGGGCTCTAGCTGGATGCCCCTTTCTGTAAATCGCTGAGCAGAGGGAAATGCTTTGTTTTATCTGTTTAATTCTGGCAGGACCTCCCCTCCTCCCCGGCAGCCCGTCCCTGCAGCCGGCTGCAGCTGGGAAGCCTTCGCGTGACAGCCAGGCAGGAGTGACTCAGGGCAGCGGCTCTCAGACCCTGTAACAGGCTGGGCTTGAGGTGGTCCCTGCAGAGCCACCACGGAGCTGAAGGCTCAGGGACGTCACTTCCAAGGCAGATACTAAAATAGAGAGATTCCTTAAATTTGGTCCTTACCTCTGATAGAAAAGACTCTGAGGGCAGACCCTATCACCTTGGGTTTTTATCGGACTTCTTCTGAGGCTTAGTTGCATAAATGGTATCTGGTGTCTGTGGCAGGTGTACGAAGGAAACCTCTTCACTTACCCACAATCACCCGTTCAGTCAGCCAAATTATCATTTACGTGCTCTATGTTTGACTTTTTTCTCATTACTGATTTTTTTTTTAAAGAAAGACAGGCCCTAAGGGCGCGTCTGCATTATTGCAAACCCCAGTTTCTACAGAGCCACGTGGCACTGCACTGTCAGTGCCAGCTTGGTCATAAACAAATATACAGATTAACAAAAAGGGTGTTCATTTGTCTGCAGAAAAAAACTTCTTTGAAATAGTTACTGCTGACTACAGTAAAGCTCACTGGTTTCATGTAAAATACATTGAACTTTGAAATTCCCTTTCTGTACCGACATGCTGTTGCTCATGTAGGCAAAGATCTGCAGTAACACTGCATGTAAAGGATGTCTGCTTTCATCTTCGGGGGGCGTGGTGGAAACGTCAGCTCTGGATTTCAGTCAATGCAGGGTTTTTTTTTGTTGTCAAGTTTTCCTTTACTAATGCAGGGACCAGTCAGACCTCAACACGTCAAGCAGAAATCCTGTTGCGCCATGCCATGCAAAGGTCTGTCTTTGGTGTGCTTTCCACCATTTTTCTGGCTGGAAGATCTCTCTGTCTTTGGGACTACAAAGCTGTGAAATGGGTTAAAAGGTGTAAGCCTTCAGTGGAGCCCTGCCTTTCTTCTGATCCTCCTTCCTCTCCCACCATCGAAGCATCAAATCCAGCAGTGTCGTTACACCATGAGTTTGCCATTAAAGAGCTTACCAAACTCTGATGACTGATGGAGTCTTTTCTCTGTGAGCAAAATCAACTAAACGGGGATTTTGAGGGGCTAAAGCATAGCTCCAATGCGTGCGGCAAAGGGAACGAGAGGCTTGCATGACCTGGGCACTGTTGGTGTGTGGTGGGATAAACACGGTGTTTGCAGGAGTAAGGAGGAGAAAATGATTTCATCTGAGCTTTGGGCACTGCAGAGTAAGCCCTGCTTTGCAGGACGGGACCCAGAACCACCGGGTGGTTTGGTTCAGCACAGTCTGAGGCGGTGGATTTCCTGTCACAAGATGGGAATCGGTGGTAGTATTTGTGGATGAGCCAGTATTCCAGACCTCCCAGGTCCTCTTCTGTTTTGCACAGATTAGGGAGACATCTGTTCTAATTAAGAGAGATGTAATGATGCTGAAATGAAAATTGGTGGTTCTGTTCAACTCATTTGTCTCTTTTCTTTAAACACTGCACTTTTAATTGCCACTTTGACATCTTCTCACTCTGATTTAGTTGAAGGAACACTGTCAATTGTTACCTTTTGTCGTGAGCCTCTGTCTGTGGGTTGAAGAACATCATCCAACCCGTGGAAGAGCAAGTGTTTTAACTTAGCACTTGCCTTATATTTTTGGCACTTCCCAGGGCACGAGCGCTGAGAGGGAGTGTGCCAATTTCGTGCCCTGTGGTGTGTCCAGAGCCCTCAGCATTGTCTATAAAGCCGTTCCTGCAGCTGGACTCCCTTGTGTTGGTGCACGGTCCAAGTAACACAAGCTCCACAACCTCTTGAGAGACCTTTGCGTATGGTGGAAGCCGCTGTGACAATTAGGCTCTGGCTACAGCTACAGCCGCTCTTGTGAAAAGGTGATGGTCCCAGCATGTGTTCAGATACTTGGAGCCTGCTGCCCGCTCAGGTCTGCCGGATGGACTTCTTCCTGCGTCAGAAGGTCGAGTGAACTTAAAACAGTTTAGATAGCAGGTCTCTGCTAATACGGACCTCAGCCCAGGGACAACAAGCTGCCCTGCTGTGGTGGGGAGCTCCCACACAAGATGGTGGCTGGAGCTGGGGGCACTCTGCCGTATAGCTTTTGCCCCAGTCTGGGTCTGTCCACACTCCAGCTCTCCAGAGTTATGTCACGCCTCCTCCAAGTCAAGAAATCAGGATATTCCAGGGCTATGATAGGTTTTGGCTTTGTATCAAGGAGAACAGATCCATTAGAGGTCTGCAGTTTGTGTTGCCTCTATAGGCTCCTGCCTAATGCTTTGTCTCCCACCTCAGCGGTCCTCAAGCAGAGTCAGCTGGGAAATGCAGTTACCCCCCTCAGCAGCTCCAGGTGCTGCTTTAAGGAGCACATCAGATTTTACACTTTCTTTCTACAAGTCGTCGTGTTCCTTCTCGGTGACAAGGTTCTTGCTTCCACCACTTGTTTAGTGAGTGATGAAATGTCTTAAAAAAGCACATTTTACTTTATTTCCAATGCCTAGGTGTATGCATCCGTGTTTTTCACCAAGTAGTGCTGTAGTTGTGACACCAAGGCAAGGTTTTTATACCTTTTATTAGACAAACTGATACAGAAGGGAGTGAAAGCCACAAGCTCTCAAGCTCCCAAGTGCTTTTCCATGCTGAAATAAAAGCAGCGATTTTATGGAGCAGTCTGATAGCAGGTAATACCTCTCCACAACAACCTTACCTTGCTTGTACACTTTTCTTAAGGTATTGCTGCTATAATGGTGCGATGGAAGAGGCAGTGTTGGAGCCAGGTTTTTATTTACAGCCTCTAGTAGTGCTAAAGGGCCCAGAAGTGGGTGTCAGCTGTGTTACACCCACCACAGGGCTCCTTGAGAGTGTGTAAAGGGCTGCAGCACGCCATGAGCTTTGAAGCCTTTATGCTTTTGGGTTTGCAGCAGTCCCCTAGAGGTCAGCAGAGCCTAAATTTTGAAGCAACTCGAGCCGATGGTAGCATTGCAGGGATGATAAAAGCAAGTTTGTTGCTGGCCTGCAAGACCCTGCTTTTGCTCTCTTGCAACTTCAGCTGTTGCTGGAGAAGGGGTCAGGCTGGGAAAAAAGGAATCAGCGCATAGGACAAAAAGTCCTGCTTTGGAGACAGATGGGCTGAGAGCTCGCCATGGAGAAGGACCATGGGGAGGAGGGGGCAGAAGCAGCCTGACGATGGGTGCCAGCATTGTCAAAGTTGCGTAGGGCAGTCGGCGCTGGTGCCTACACCTCTTGGCCCCAGTGGTACCCATCCCTCCTGGGACCGTGGGTGGGCTGCACTGCATCAGGAGCAGTGCCACGTCAGAGTAAGCTCCACTGCAGCCATGCTTTGCGTGCGTGCATCCATGCTCCAGTGTTGCAGTGGCGTAGCTGCTAGTCACACTGGTCTGCTCCTAGCCCAGAGCTGCCTCCTCGGTGCCGCGCTGGCCTCAGCCATGCTGCAGCCACTGACCAGATGTCACCTCTCTGCATGCCCAGGTCCTTGCAATCCCAACCGACCTTGCACAGGCACTCGTTTTACCTGTCACCCCTGCCCAGGACTGGAGGTGGAGCTGGTTTTCCCTGGACCTTCTCAGCTTCTGGGGTTGGAGCAGCCGTGTAAGGGAGCCAAGCTGTG
>NW_009198269.1:21242-23115 GCF_000690835.1 Fulmarus glacialis
AAAGACAGCCACTGCATGTCCCGTCAGCTTTCCACAGTACCAGGAGAGGGACAAGGGTTTTGGCACAAGGCACCGGCACAGACGTAGGCTAAAGGGTGCTGAGGAGATGACGAGTGGTGAGTCCTACCCTGCATGTGCCAGCAATCCAGGAGTTGGGCCAGACCCCAAACCAAGACCCTAATTCCAAGCTGCCAGCCCCTGGAAACACTCGGCCTTGCAGCAAGCAGCCCCGGCAGGGAGACCCGAAACCAGTGCTGCATTTGCCCGCGGGGCACTGTCAGCTCATGCATTACATTTCTCAGTAATGAGAAAATGAGTTACCTTGAGTGGATGTGAGCTTGCATTCGCCCTACGTACTGCTCCCCTCTCCTCAGCTGCAGCGGCAGACTAAATAACTGGGAGTGCAGTTGGCAAAATGGGCCTCTTTCTCCCCAGTTTTTCTCCTATCAGTGTGCCCAGGACTGTGGCTGCCTTTTCGCCTGTTGTTTAGCTGGCCACCCTCCAAGCACGGCTCTCCATTTTTCTCTGTGCTCTTAAGGACCATACGCTCAGCTCCAGCAAAGGCATTTGATGAGAACTGAGACTTGCAGGCTTCATTCAGGAGGACACGTTGTACTGGAAACACAGCGATTCACACAGAAAAACAGTGCCAGTTTTTATCCCATCACCCTTTCGGTTAATAAAAGTTAGGAAATTTTTATATTGGCTTTTCTTGAAGGTTTTTTTTTTATTATTCTCTTGCTTCTCGTTTGCTGTATTTCTTTTTGTTTCTGCAAAACCTTTATCAGGGAAGGTTTTGAACTGCCTGTGAGTCATGTAGCAGCAATGGGGAGTGGCAGCGCAGAGCTGTGGGAGCCGAACATGTGAGTTTGTGCCCCACTTACGTCTCATGAGAAAGGCTGCTGGTGGGTCACCCAGCTATCGAAGGACTTCCAGGCTGCAGTGCCTAGTGTGGCCAGCCACGATGCCGGTCACGTCTCTCCTCCATGTGCTGCTGGCTATAGAAAGTGTATGCCTTAATCTTGATGAGTCCAGCTCTCGTTTTGAGCCTTCTTGAGCCTTCTGAAGTCAGTGTAGCAGACCACAACAAAATTATTTATGCAAAGCCTAAATTATGAAGCACAGACCCGTGGACCCTTTTTCACCTCCGTGAAATGTCTGAGCTTGAGGGCAAGACAGCTTTATGGATGCAACAAACCGTGAGCTGGCGATGTAAAGTGGGATGATGAAGTGCTTGCTGAAGCCCCTCAAACTGTGCGGCAGGACTTCCTTCCCCCTAGTCCCAACGCATGGGTGCGAGTTTTTCCAGCTCTGTGGGATAGCAGGAGGCACCTTGCTGGGAACCACCACAGCAAGGCTCTTGCTAAATTCCTTTAGGCTTTGTCAATGTGCAGCTTCTTTGTCGTGTCATTCAAAAAATGGAGGGAGGGCACTACCTGCAGAACCGGTAACGCGATCGCTAGCCGGGCTGCATCAGCGCTCCCAGAACCCTCCCAAGCACACATGAGCAGTTAATTAGATAACTGGCCCCATGCAGTGTCCCTTGTAAAAGATAGATTGCAGTGCAGCAGCAGATCGGCAAAGGCGTGCACCAGGAACATGCTTTCATGCATCGGTGCGCAGAAGAGCTCAAGAGGGAAATTAGGGATAGACTTACCATCTCTGGGGTCTTCAGAAACGCGTAAGAGGTGGTGGAGATAGCTCAAAACTGGGGCAGGGGGGATTGTTTTTTTGGGGAAAAAAAAAGCCATCTTTGTTACTGTGGAAACCAAGCAATGAACAGCAGCTTGTTACTTCTCTTGCTTCACAGGGGGGATGCTGACACAGTCAGCCCCGGAGGAACAGCGGCATCGACCTCGGGGCACCAGGCTGC
>NW_009198269.1:23172-43062 GCF_000690835.1 Fulmarus glacialis
CATCTGGGAGGTCACAGACCCCACCTCAAAGTGGACTGTGGTTCAGGAGCTGGCGGCGTACCCGAGACACGGAAAGGGGATGGTAAAGAGGAGATACGAGAGGACTGAGACCAGGAAGAGGGCATCATAGCAAGGAACTGGTGGAGAAGAGGATCGGTTTGACCTGCGATGGGACTGGAGAAGGCCTTGTGACAGCTGAGTGCAGCCTGGCTCGGCCAGAGAAGGCAACAGAAATGGATGTGGAGACATAGCAGCATCTGATGGAAAAAAATGCAGGGAAACGTGGCTATAGCAAGTGCCTGTGACCAGCCATCACCGCACTTCTTCTTCCTCCTCATCACGCCCCAGCGAAGTGCTCTGTGCCTGATCCTGCACCAGCCATCGTGGGCTCCGGGAGCTGCAGCCCACCCCGGGCCCCCCGCCCTGTCACTCAGCTTCTTCTGCCTTTGCAAAAAGAGCATTGGCAGGACCCAGAATCCTTGTGACTAAGCACCAGCCTGCTGCCGTGGTGCTCCACGCCCAGCCGGCCAGCACCTGAGCAGAAAGGGATGTTTGCTGCTGCGTGAGGCACTTCTGCAGCTCTGCGGCTAAAGTCCCCCATACCTGTGGCACAGCTTGTCACCATCTCTCTTTGCACGGTTCACAAACTTGTACGTGTTATCACACTGTTGGCGCTTTCACCACTAACTGTTCTTTCAGAACAATAAAAATCATGTTTTCCTTCCTAATAAAGTTTCTTTCCTCCCACCGGCCCTGCGGCAGGGTTGTCTGTACAATGTATGGCAAGCCTTGCCCATAGGCAAGGGACCTGCCCAGGCCTGCAGGTCCCTGTGCTCACCCAGGCCGAGGCCTGAGAATTAATGGGACAATGATGCTGAGAGTTGATACAACCAAAGCAAAGTGACCAAATGCTGCCATTCAGTCATCTGCAGTGGCCTGACACGTGCTGTTGTATCGGACATTTAGACACGCAAACAAATTACACAGAAGGTGTGAATAACACGTTTCTGACTAGTACCACTGAAGCCAGCATGTCCGATGGGCAGCTCACATGGTCTTGCAGGTCCCTGAACCTCTGCTCTCCTTCGCCTTTGCAGCTGCTGCTCGGCAGAGTAAAGCTTCCAGTCAGTGCTCGTCACCTACCCTTCATTTCTCAAAATGCGTGCACCACTCTTATCCGGCAGTGGTACTTAAATAGTGTCAATCTGCAATCCCAGTATCCCATAAAATTATTTGTTAGCCATGATAACAGAGGAGAAGAGCTTCCAAGGAGAAGGGGAAGACTGCCGACATCACCAATGTCCGTATTAGCCATGCTGGCAAACGAGCTTTTTACATTGAAGAAAACAGATGAGAATTCCTGAAAAATTTCAAGCAGCCTGAATGTCTCCAGATTGAGCTCATTTTGCCTTGTTAAACTTACGCTAGAATACAATGAAAACATTGCTGTTTCCATAGGTGACCACTGAGGGACAGCGTGGAGTGCAGCTAAGAGGAATGGGGATGCCCTGTGGTGCTCCCATGCAGTCCTAACCACCAGTAACCACTACTGCTGATGACCGGTGAGTCTTACAACATGTGGTAGCAGCAGAGTACACAACCGTTACTCACCTGTCCAGCAGCCAGCCTGCACAGATGAAGTTGGCCGCCACTGGCCATTCGTAGCTGGACCCGTGGGTTTCATGGCAGTGGTGGCCACATGCTTCTGAATGGACAACCACGCTCTCAGAGTTATGTGCTCTACTGTCACCTCCACTGTCGACCCCAAGAACTGGTCACAGTTCACAGCTTCCCTGATGAACGTCGCAACCCCTCCTAGCTAAGGTGGGCATTTCTCCATGAAGTCTTCTTTGAAAGGTCCTCTGTCCTCTTCCCCTCTCTCAGCTACAGTTGCTGCTACTGCTATAGCAAGCTGTAGCCAACACAGGCTGGCAGAGCAGGCATGTTGCTCACCCAGCCCCCACCGCCACAGCCAGCCAGAAGAGCAGGTCAAACACATCGGCAGGAGCACTGCCTGCAACCAGCGAACAGCAATGTTGCACGTGGAGCTGTCTTGGCCACAGGAACACATCAGGACTTTGCAAAGTCCCCGGCAGTACCCGAGAAGCAGAAGGACATGGGAAGCCAAACAGGGCTTGCAGAGTTTGACCTGCCAGATGTGCAAGGTGGATCCTCCTGGCTGTTTTCTTTCATATCCTATTGGTACCATATGAGAGACTCCATATGAATTAGGCCTGACTCACCCATGGAAGAAAACCCTACATGGGAAGGAAATAATTTGATCCAGTGACTAGTTCTATGTGGAAGCAGCAAAAGCCTGGTTTAATTTCTCTCCTCTGCTGTGACTGTTTGCATTCCTTCAACACCACATGCCGTATTCTTGCATTCGTGCCATGAGGGTTATCTCAGAAATGCAAGTACCTTCTTTATTTCTTAAAGTAAAGAAATACATTTGATGGCAAAGTGCAGGGAGTGGACATATCCCAGGTCTGCGGGTGGGCTGTTACTGGGGACACCCACTGGGTTTGCATCCCCTGGGAACACGCTGGGCAGGACAAGCTTGGTTCCTCTGCAGCGGCTCTGACCCCCTGGCAAGTTAGGACTCAGGGTATTGAGTAGTGCCACTGGTTTGTTTACTGATAGACTTGCTAAGGTGTGAAATCTGTGTGAAAAGACAGCACATGGTTAAAGCTGATTTTACTGACACAGCTCAGCGGTTGCAAGAGTCTCAAAAGAGCAAAATCCCAGTCTCCTCTTCAGCTTAACCAGTGAATCTGAGAGCTGTTTTTCATCCAGCTCCTGCTCTTTTTGTCCATCTAATCAACTGCTTTACGGCTGCATAGAGAACTCCTAAAGATGTTCTGGCGAAGCCTTTTCCTTTTGTCTTCAGGATTTGCTGGGTCATGGAGTCCCCTGTCATGCTGCCCTGACATGTGTCCGTGACTGCCAGAGGTGCCTCGGAGGGCAGAAGACAGGGATGCACCTTGAATGACCTGGCTCTGATCCAGGAGGACTGGACAGCCTGCCTCAGAGCCTGGACAAAGGCTCGGGTGAGAAGCCACGTGCTGACCAAACCCTGCTGGAGCCAGCAGCTGGGCAAGCCGCTGCGGAGGCAGAGCTGACCCACAGCTCTGTGAGCCGGTGTCACCGTGCGGAGGTGGCACAGACATGCACTCTGTGCCAAGGCAGGCACCCCAGCTTGACTCCACATCCTCCGGCTCGCCTGCTCCCTCCTACGCCGGCGAAGGAAGTTTTCTGCCAGCCCTGCCCTGATCCCTCATTCCTGGCCTCCGGCCACGGTTTGCTGCTCCTGGAGCCTCTGGTGCAAGCATCCGCAGAACTGCACCGTGAAATGAGCTGGGTTAAAAACTAACAAGGGTAACCAGGTTTCTGGTTTCTTCTGAAGGGCTGTTTTAAACCTCAGTCATGTTAGCAGCTCATTTACAGTTGCTTCAACTCTGGGGAGCAAGGGATGACAGCAGAAGGGGGCAGGGATGGAGACAGGATAGGTCTTCGGTTGGCTTTGCTGCCAAAGCTGGCAAAGCAACATCCCTACATCTCAGCCTCGCTAGAAGCTTTCTCTACTCTTCCTGGGCTCCCAGCACTTTGCTGGCAGATTCCTACATTGCTCGAAGGAGTTGCATTTCCCTTTAGGGAGTAAATGGTTCACATAGTTTGGCATTTATTCTGTCACGGCATATGTGGGACTATCATTAACATTAACAGGAATGACACATCCATCCAGCAGAGAATAATCTGCTTAATGGCTAAATAGGAAAGCTATGTATGTTAAATTGCAGGCAGCTAGTCAGCTTCGTGATGTAGTTTTCCCTTCGATAAAATTGAGACTCATTTCAAAACAGGGAATTAATTTTCCCTTTTATTCAATGGGTGCCATAAATACAAACCTGCCCCTTGACAAGCCATACAGGTCTCCTCTGTAAGTGATATATTTATAGGAGCGGACGTGCCATAGATGCCTTAATGTAACACCAGCTTCTGCCTTTGTTGGACTGATGGCTTCTGAAGTGACAGATAGCCTGGGACAACATTTGTCTCAGCTCACACCCTGTGCCAACCCATGAACAGCTTCTACAGTCTGAACTTAAGCATTCGAAGTTTCTCCGCTGGAAAGCAGGAGAGCAAGGTGATTTGAAAGAAGAGTGAAAAAATGCAGGTGGATGATAGGTACTTGATTTGTAGAAGTATAAGTTACCACCAAGTGTTTAGCTATTCTTAAGAAGAGAGTAAAATCTGAGCGCATGTCATCAGAAAATTCAGATCAGTTGTACTTAAGCCCATGCTATTCTTTCAATATTAAAAGTTCTGGCTACAAATTTGTATAAATAAGGGTAGAAGTTCTTTGTTACGCATTTTAATAAATGAAATGGAAATACAGCTAGAGAAAACGAGAACTAGGGAAAAGAGCCACTGGGGATCCAACAGCAGCGAGGCTTGGGACTATCATTTGAACTGCTGCCTTCTCCGTTACACATTCAGCCCTTCAGTAGATGTATAGCAGTTGCTGGTTTTCAGTATTTAGACTGTGTATACCACTGCACTGCCAAAACAGATTTTGAAGAGTGTGTGCAATAGGCAGCCCCTGCGTGCACAGCAGCAGCAGCATTAGCAGACGATAGCACCTGGATGGCATGCACATTTTTGGAGGCAGTCAAGCTCAAGCGGGACTTCATTCTGCATTTGGCCATTCATTTCTCTCCAGCCCGGCTCTCTCAGTTGTGCCAGTGAGACTGTTTGTCAGGACCCACAACGAACAGGACTGGAGACTTGATTTGTGTTGAAAACAACCTCCCATACAGATGAGGTTATTTCTAACCCAGGCTGGTTCACCTTTTGGCCCCAAATTAGGAGCTGATGGAACAAGGGGATGTTTCTAAGGGGCAATGAATAGCAAGGGAAGAAGCCACTGCTGAAAGAAATGTGAGTCAAATGACTGCCTAAGATGACGGTCTGTCAGTCCTCTTGTACATGCTTCACTGCTCTTTGTTTATGGACAAAGATGTTCGTCCCGAGTTGTGGCTAACCCTGAACTGCAGGCGAAGGTTACACATGAACAACAACGAAATGTTTAAGTACTTGAATTCACAACTGTGTTAATTAACAAATATTAAGGTATCATTGAAAGTGCAAGAACTGAATTGAAGCTCCTTTCGGTTGTCTCAAGGTCACAAAAGGACCTGGAGAAATCAAGACGAAGTGTGTTTCCCTCCCTACTAATTCCAACATCGCCATCCCCATCATTCCCACTGGATAAGCTCTTCTCCCACCGCTGGCCACCAAACAGGTCTCAGCTGCTAAAAAAACATAAATTAGGCCAGATGTATGAGACCTATGTCTGGATTAGAATAACCCCCTCAGTCCCAGCAGCTCCCCTGGAGCCAGGGGAGAAGTCTGAGGTGGAGGGGAACAAGACCCAGCTTCCCTGACCCCCCTCCTAACCCACCTGCAAACCCGGGGGGGTGGGGCTCAGGCTTCTCCCCAAGAGGAGCAACTCCACTCTGGTTAACTGGAAATGTACCAGGCTCACACTAAAGAGCAGGCAAACCACAAACCAAAGGAATATCCTTTAATATTTTGTTTAAACAATGGTTTCCCGTATAAGCCATGTATGCTACCGCTGTCTATGCTACAGCCCGATAATTAACAGCTTGTTGATTAAGCCTGGGGTGGATAATAAATACATTGTGTGCTGTCTTCTCCTCTCCCCATCCCAAATAAGGAGGTACTGTGAGTGCCTTTCAGGGCTGCCACTAGCTCCTAACATGGGCTATCCCCAGCACAGGTTACACCGAAAGGGGATAAAAAACCCACGGTGAGCGAGGACCTGCGTCCTCTCTCTAGCCCCTTGCCTCCATCTGTCTTTGCAGCTTCTGACCTCCCATGGGGAAAGGAGCTGCAGCGTAACTTCTTCCCTCTTTGCCCCCATCCTGGCTGCTCCTGTGGGAGCAAGGAGGGAAGACAGAGCCAGGGTGGTCCCATCCGGCCCCCCCTTGGCTGCCACAGCTGCAGCCCTTCACCATGCAGGGGCAAAGCTCCCCCCATCCTGGCCGCTCCTGAGGGAGCAAGGAGGGAAGACGGAGCCAGGGTGGTCCCATCCGGCCCCCCTTTGGCTGCCACAGCTGCAGCCCTTCACCATGCAGGGGCAAAGCTGCTGGACGCTGCAGTGCGAAGCCAGGGGAATGGATAAATTGGTGTCTTGCAACAATTTGTATTAGTATACAAGCTGGTTTCTTTGGTGTTTTCCTGAAGAAGCAATCTCAAACGCTACCGCTTCTATCATCACTTTTGAAATCAAACATTTCTCCTGGAAAGCACTTTTCTGCCCGGCATCAGGACAAGAAAGCTCACCCACAAAGCAGAGGCTCTTTAGAGCTTCAAATTATGAGTAGTGGCTGTTCTTAACACAAGGGACAGGCAGCATTCATAAAAAACCTTAGCATGGGAGCAGGGTCGAGCTGAGAACATGAATATTCTGCTTCTTAAAGAGTACTAGCCTGGCGCAGACTCATCCTGGCTTCTGCAGCTGCTCAATACGATTTGAAGGGATAAAGAGGGAAGACCCAATGAAGAAGGAATGGGGTTTTGGCTGGTGGATGCACTGGATACAGGAGAGCTTCGCAGATGCTGCTCCTTGTTCCCAGAGGAGAAGGAGCTCAGGGTGGCTTTGGGCAGTTTGCAAGTGCAAGGGATCATACTTCATTTTTTCCTTGTGGCCAAGCCAGCTGCTGTATTAAAAAATGACCACAGGCAAAATCAGTGCTGGACACGGCCACGATATGGGGAGGAGAAACCATGCAGTAGTACATCTGCTCCCCTGACACACAGCCCAGCGCATTAACCAGCAGTGTTGGGGAAGAGGAGGGGAGGGGAGAAAGAGCCACAGCCTCCAGAGGCTTCCCCGTTCTGGTGGCGAGTCTTTCTTGGCCAAAATCTTCCTGTGTTGGGTGAGTTTGTGCATCCCTATGCAGCACACTCTTAACTCAAAACGTATGATTAAATGGTTTCCTGAATAGGGGCAAACTCAAGCGTATATTTATAGGCTTTTGTCCTGATCACTTACTTGGGTCCTGCAAAAGAGCAGGGTGTAAGATGCTCGAGGGAGCGTGTGGGGGGACGCAGTTACCAGGCTTGCCAGCCTGTGCAGGCGTGCAGGGAGGTAGCCACGCGGGGCTGGGCGGTCAGTCTGGGAACTTCCCTGAGGATGCCCTGGGGTTGGCAAACAGAGCAGCAGGAAACTACTCTTCTTCTGAGTAACAACCTTTCTTTGCCGCGGGGGAGCAGATCCCACCGTGTTGCCTCATCCCGCTCGCCCTACCAGCTGCTGGAGACTGCAGCAAGGGGAATCCCAAAGGCAATGACTTTGGATCAGAAACCTCCTGACCCCCACCAGCCCCTTGCTAGAGCTCTGCAGGCTCTCAGACATGCTGGCAGTCCCCAGGGGATGTTAGCTGTAGGCTGGATTGAGGTCTTGCAGTGTAAGTGCTCAGGGAACTATTTCTTTGTCTGGATTTCTCTGCTGCTGCCATGGAGGGGTTCTGATCTCTGCCTGGGAGCCCTGTGTGCAGTCACTGTGTCAATATTTAATCACGGTAATTAGTAACAGGCTGGGTGGCTCAGGAATTCACAGCTCAGCTCGTTCACCTCACCCATCTTTTGGGCACGTAAGGGATATGTCTACGCAGACAGAAGCAAAGGCTTGCGTAAATGTAGCTGCCCCATTTTTTTGGAAACATTTTATTTATAGGCTTTCACAAATGCATCTTCCTTTTGCTCTGGTGGCACATGATGCTGTAAACCTAGGAACAGAGGAACTGCATTCCAGGTCAAACCAAATTATTTTTGTACCTAACCCATGGGCAGCTGCCCTTTGCTACTAGTGTTTTAAGGCTTTTAAATACCGCGGACTGGTAGCAGTGCAGAAAGCAGACTCTTTTCTCTGAAAACTGGACGCCTCATGTAGCTCCATCCCCGCACTACAGCAGAGCAGAACACGCATCCAGTTATGTCGATCAATGCCCTGCACCTCTCCCAGAGGCATCAGCTACCATCTCTCTTTTAAGGTGCAAGGCTCAGCCAGCAGACTGGGGCTAGCTGCTTCCGAAATCTTTAGGAATTTCTGTTCAGGAGAGTTATAAATTAAGCTCTCCTTGGGGACATCGTAAATCAGATCCAAGGCCGCCTGCTTTGAAGCAGCTTTCCAACACAGCAGAAGGACTCTCACTTGTGGTGTACATGAGCTAGGGCGCCAGGATATACCGATTCTTCAGCTCTGAAAGTTGAAGTTAATAGGTGTAGTAAAACGAAAGCCAAATGCAAAGAGTTGCAATGGGAACAGGCAATAAAATGGCAGATAAAACTTAACATTAATAAACGTTTCTGGGACTCTCTTTCCTGCAAACGCGAAAGGTCTGTAAAATCATGATTGATGTGAAGGTGGAGAAAGGGAAACTTTCTCCTCTGATACAGGAGGTAAGGGCTATTAAACAAAACTAGCAGGAGGCAGGTTAAAATAAGTGAAGGGTGTTTCTTCACCCAAAATGTACTCAAGTGGTGGAATATGTTACTTAACACAGGAGGATGTGGGTGCCCAAAGTTTAGTTCAACTAGGCAAATTTGTAGAAGAAGAGACTTACGGGGGGGACCAGAAATGGCTGTAGTGCCCCCCCATTCTCTTTTTAGCCCATTCTCTTTTTAGTGGCAGAGGAGAAGCTGCATGCTGCCGTCAGAACAGGAGCTGCATCAAGTCCTGAACTGGAGAGACCTGTCATCAGGGAAGCAAAATTCACTGTTCATATAACAAAACAGTGATGGACTCACAACATACATCTCCAGCACATATTGAAGCCTCTGTTGTCAGCACTTACTGCGCAACAGAAGATAGTTACTGGGTCAATGTCCCCTCCTCATCCGTCCTCACCCTGTCCCATATCTCCAGCAGGGCACTGATTGCACCACATCAGGTGTCGAGGATATATGAGTGTTTGATAGGAGATAAAGGTTTGAACTGGACACACTACTCACCAGTCTCAGCCCTCCCCAGAAATACAGATCAGTGGGCAAAGTACTGATAACAGTGCTCCAAGACACATGGTAAACTGGGCTCCTGCTTTTTTAGAGTGCAAATATTGCAAAATATTGCAAATACAGAGCCTCTCTCTCCCCCGCCTGAAGGTGCTGGCCCGTGGGACCACAGACTGGGAGAAAGTCTATGGCACTGCGGTGTAGCAAAGGGGGCAGCAAGGCAGGGACTATCCATCAGGGCCCAGTGCGAAGGGAACCAGCTGCTTGGCTCTCTCCCCTTGCACATCTGCACTGAGCCGTCTTCTCCCTGACGCCTGGTGAGATCCACCTACCACCATAGCACCGGCCTGCCCACTGTCTCGCACCATGCAGAAGATACTCAAGGTATCATTATCACCATTCTCTAATGCCTGTGTGCACACGCTAGTGCGTATGCATTAACTAGTCATGTAAATACCTATGTATGCATTTTTATATAGATATAAACAGCTATTTTGGGTCTGCTGTTTTCCAAGGAGATGAGGATTTGGAAAGGGCCTTTTTTTCCCGGAGGAGGCAATTAGGTAGTCTACCTATTTTAATAAGGGCTGTATCCTGCTCTGCCAGCGATCAGTGAGAACGACTGCCACAACAGCCGAGCGGTGCAGCCGGCGAGCGTTTGGCTTAATCATTTTTCGACAGGTCTCTGTGGGACATTCATAAATAATTAACCCTGCTGGGGGTGCAGGAGCCAGCTCATCACTGCAGACCCGCAACAAAACAGACAACAAAACCCCAACCAAAGCCTGAATCTTTTCTAATTAGTGGTGTGAAGCTTCCTACTAAACTGAGCTCCGAACAGAGCTTCTTGTTCATGCTGCAGAGGAGAGGGTATGGCATTAGCATCCCACGGGGGCTCATCAGTGACAAGCAGAGGGAGGGGGAAATATTTGGAGCCCTGACGAGCGTGGATGGCAGGAGGTGAATGAATAGGGAGCTTCACTCGGGGCATGACAGCTGTGAGGCTCCACTTCCCCTCCTCTCCCGACAGCAGTGCCTCCTGGAGCTTTTGTTTCTCTGCAGCCAAGATGACAGCCTTGCGCGTCTTTTCACTGGGCTACGCCTTCCTTCCAGACGTGGATGCTGTGCACATGGCATCGAGCATTGTCAGAGCCTGCCAAACAATGGGGCATTAAGGGAAAATAAAAGGTGGCTTTCTTCAAACCCAGACTTTCTCATTTCCAAGTGATCTGGCTTTCAATGAGAGCAGCTTACCTGACTGGACCACTCCTTGCTGCGTAGGAGCAAGTAAATAGTCAGGAAATGTACCCTGTGGTGGCAACGATTAGAAAAAAAAGCTGTCTTCTCAATGCAAATGGGAATTGGTTACAAGGGAGCAATAAGCTCAGAGCTTTCCAGGTCCTGCTTTCTCATCCCTATCCTGCCACCCCTGCGTGCGTCAGCATCCTTCCTGCGCACTGACCCTGCGCTGGCACTGTCACCACACCGCCGTGACCTCTCCGCGTTCAGCCTCCCAACCTAGCGCTGTGTCAGTGAGAGGTGGAGGGGGCTGCGCTCAGCCATGCATCTTGCGACAGCGCAGCGGGGACTGCATCTTGCGACATGCAAGTCAGGGCTGACATGCCCCTATGGCATGGCAGTGCTTGCTTTGCCGGCTGGTTTCACTTCTGAACCCCCCGCCAGCATGGCAGAAAACCACCCACGGAGGACTCCAGGTGTGTATCTGAGTGAGCCAAGGTCCCGATTTAGCGTGACATTGTACAGCCTTCATCACCTCGTGGACTTCTTAAGGCAGCAAATGCTGGAATAGCTGCTTTGGTTTTGTCGGGAGCAAACAGGGAAACCTCCAGTTTGGGCTGGATGCAGGAGGGTGGTTTGGGAACTGGCTGCAATTCTGACAACAAGAACTCCTGTGGGCTTTCCTCTGAACCCCTGCCACTTGCATTCCCATGTCCTTTCCCTGCTTTTCACACAGTTCTCTAAAAGCAACCTCCTCTTGCCTGTTCCCACTCTCATCTGGAGGGGGACTGCACAAGCCATTTTACTTCTGTAGCTCTTAGTCTTCCCACCCACCAGAAGAAAGACCTAAGGGTGATGGTTCCTGATTTAACTTGCATGGACAATACCGTGCTGTGGTGAAAAAAGGGAGACACTTGATTCACACAGATAAGTGAGTGTCATACATTAGATACTGTGAGCACCACAGAGCTGCTGGAGTCCTGTATTCGGCATCTAGCAGCACACCAAAAAAAAGCAGTTGATATATTTCAGTAGTTCAGGGGAGAGCAATGACCCAGAGGGGAGGGGTGTCTCGATACCACCACCAGTTAGAACAGACTGTACAAATGGACAGCGCTCAGTGAGAGGAGAAAGGCAAAGAGAAGATTGAGAAGAACAAGGACTGCAGCCCTCAAACATGCTGCTGCTGATGTGCAGGGAGTAGTCTTTCCACCACAGGCAGGACAAGGAGAAGTGAACTTAAGCTGCAGCAAGGGAGACTTAGACCAGAAAGTTAAGTTTCCTAACTCTAGGCATTGTGAGACACTGGAGGAGATTGCCTGAGGTGCTTATTGAATTTCTATTGCTGAAGGTTTCTAAGAGCAGACTAGGAAAACGCCTGTCAAAAATGGTTTACATCTAATTGATTCTGCCTTGGAGCAGAAGGATAGACTAGATGGCTACCAAAGGCCTGACGCAGTCCTATTTCCTGAGGTGCTTTTAGATGTGCTAATGATCTAAACAGTTCATAAGAGCTAGGTATTTGTTTTTAATACCTAGCACACCTGGCATGTTTGGCATGCTCTTTACCATGGTCTGGCTACAAAGGGAAACTGCTCTTTCAGTCAGCTAGCAATGTCCCAAGCAAATAATCTGTATTAAAAATGCCATTCGTGGCACATATTTTTAAGAGCAACATATTCATCAGGTTGCCAACCAGCCAGCTTCAGGAGCACACGAAATCCCTGGCTCACACATTTACGAAACCTGTGTCCCCATGTCCTCCTTAAGTTAGCAAAGATCTGTGATTTATGATAATAAACAGCCTTGATTGGACTTGACCAGGGTTGTGAGCGCTCACATCAGCAGGTAAGATGTCAGGTCAGAGGGGCTGGGAACCCCCAGCACAGGCTGGAACAAGCACCAGGGACACTTCACTCTGGGGATTTCCAGTTACTTTCCAGTACAGCGTGAGCTAGCCTGGCTTGGCCTACTGTACTCACCAGAAACACACAGGTCCAGACGAGGCAACATGCTAAAATCCACCGCTAACCTGACATGGAAAAATGGAGAACAAATTGATACCTGCTTTCTGAGGATGGAGCATACCACAAGCTGAGATGGTGTGCTCCGATGCTGTGGGTGACAGGCGAGCCTCCATACAGAGGGGTTTTGCAGCAGCTGTCAACTAGTTCTTGATGCAATCTGCAAAAAAAACAGGTTTCCATTAACCCCTGTGGTGCTGGACTTGGGGTCTCCGCAGAGGAAAACCTGCTAGGAAAACCTTGTCACTACATAGATTCTTCCCCACCCTCTCCTGTAACACACATCCTTCACAGATCCTAATAATGCCAACTTCACATTGCTTCCCCAGACTGTTTCAACTCCAGCATCATCTCCAGGGTGTGGAGAGGAAGGTAGGAAGCTGGGGCAAGGCCGCCCAGGGTCACAGCGCAGGCCAAGGGGCAGAGCCAGCAGGCTCTGCATTGGGCACGGGTAAAACTCCCATTTTGACCATCGTTTTGTCTGCTCTGCTAAAAACCAGCTCTAAGCACAGTCCTGCCTAGCTCCTGACCACTTGTGAACAGCCCGCGCTGTCCACGTGCCTCAGCGCATCAGGTACGCCAGGGTCTCCCGCCAGCTGTCGACAGCTAAGTCCCACCCTTACAGGGGAGCCAGGTCCGGAGGGTGGCCGTGAGGCAAGGTGGACCTGGCCACAAAGACCAGCGCTTCAGTGCATACTCCTTGTATGCTACTCTGCCTGCTCTGCCTGCTGCCAGCTGAAGGCTAAGGTGCTTATTCAAGTCACTCCTGTGGAGAAAAGCACGGGAGAAGGCCAAAAAGCAGGTAGTTTGCTGCAGATTACTACTTCTTGTGAAAGAATTTCAAGGGCGGACCTGTAGGCTCAGTGTACCTAAGCCAGACAGGCTACTGAGATGCAAGGAAGAGATGGCTAGGCCTTCTCCTGAGTATCAGTCATGGACATCCATCTAGCAGGCTGAAGCATAGCACAGCTGGTCTATGATCCTCCTCTTCCCAGCTCCTGAAGTCCCATCAGAGAGCTGCAAGAGAAATAAGTACATGGGGGGCACGGCAAAGCCAGCCATCTGCTTGCGGGGCCAGCCCGCTCCCCCCATGTGCGTGGACCCTGCATGAATGCGAGGCAGAGGAGCACACACAACTGTAAGGGAAATTCCCTCCCATGCTGGTGACACAGAATGAAGAAAACCGTATCTCCAAACCCACACGGCGAGTAGGATGGCGCTAAGCTCTGCCCGCAGTCTCCTTTTGTTGGAAGCGCCCTGGTGGGATGGAACAGGGATTCTGTGGCAACCCAATTTAAATATGAAAACGTACAAAGTAAGTATGAAAATTAATACACAATTCAGAGCCCTCTGTACTGGCCTGGGGCTTCTGACAAGCTTAAACTAAGAAGAAATTAACTTTGAAAATGACCCTATTGGACCAAGAAAGCAAGGCAAGATTTTCTGTCTGACAGCCATTTCGGGCAATTTCAGTTCTTTTACACTATTTCAACATATTCCATTTTTCATCTGCTATTATTGTGGTTTTCCCCAAAACAATGCGCAACCTTGAAGTTCCCAGGCTTTGGGGATTTTGGGAGGGTATGGATGAACTCATTAGCAGGAGGAAAATAATCACTAAATGAAATAATTTGCATAGACATTTAAATGGCTACTTTTAGGTTGCAGAGTTCTTTCACTAAGAGAAGCAGAGCAGTTTCCTTTTGAAGCTACTGCTTGAAACTGCCTTGAGCTCTGAAAAACAACTTGCTGGCAATTCCCATTGAGTTTTCTTCATGCGATGATGTCTAGTTTGAAAAAAACAGAGGTAAAACTTCACCAAATGCTTTGTTCCCACTCACTTACACTGGCTCCTGAGCTTCTTTTGCTGAAAGCTTTAGCTTCTTGGTCTGTTTCCACATCCCAGTTTTTCAGCAAGGTACAGAGACTTTGGCAGTTGCCAGCCAAGTGCAGAAATAAGGCAAGTGTAACAAAGGAAAGGAGACATGCATTAGTTACCTGACAGAACGGAAAATTACTGAGGGTGTGTCTGTTTGACCCAGCTCAGCACCACGCTGTTTTGCACCACGGGGGTGCAACGTCTGCACCGGCACTCAAGGCTGGTTGACCGGTTTATTGTGTAAAGGATGGAAATAACAGAAAAGGTGGTAGCAATCTTACCCCCCTTCTGCTGCTGGGAGCCCCGGCTGCTGCAGCACGGGATGAGCTCCTCTGCCTCAATGCCGGCATGCTGGGATGAGCCCCTCTAAGCAGCTCTGGGTTCACTAGGGCTCGTACAGGGTGGTGCTCATGATACAGATTCACCAGTCGCTGATAGCAATTGGGTCCATCATGTGGACTTAGCCTTGAGGAGTCCCTTGGACTATACGCTCCAACGCCCTTATCTCATTCATAAAATTAATAGGTGCATGTAATATTTCCAGTGGATAAGATAATGCACGATACATATACTTATTGCCATTGAATACACGTGCATTGATTAACTACGCATTGATTATGCGTACGTTGGTTATACTATTGATGAGATACACCATGATTAAGTAGCAAAGGCACAGCATCCATGACATGGAGGCCTACACCTGGGTAGTCACGGTACTGCACGTTGCTGGCTGGTGCGTGGTCACAGGTTGCTTAGCGTACATGGGAAGGCAGCAAACATGTAGATTGCTCCTCGTACAATAACTGTACTCCTCGTACAATCATTTCTGAGTCCCCCATGACACACACAGAAACAGCTAAGCAAGTGGTCGGTTCTCCGTATGAAACCGAATGAAGTCAAGGAAAAATAAAAATACAATACCCCCACTCATAAAGCTCCACACACGCAAGGGCACTGGGATCAGGCAGCTCTAAAAAAAACATGTATACGTGTGAACCACGCTCCCGTGAATTGCTAACTTGTCCTTTAGGAACGAGTTAGATGAATGAGATTCCAATATCACAGCTAATGCCCCTTTGAAGTGTCGCTTTGCCTTTGTGCACTTCTATCTCTGCACTATCAGAATGTCTTCCACAAAGCTTTATTATCACTGATAATGAAGAACTAAGAGGCAAAATTTTGTATTCAAGGATTGAGGAGTTAAAAAAAAAAATACTTCCCTGGATACTGGAAAATCAAATAGAAGACTCCAGGGCAGAAAGGCTAATTAAAAAAAAAAAAAAAAGCCTGCTTTACTATGAAAACCCTTGAGGGGAGATAAAAGCTGAAGGGAGGTGCATGCTTGAATAATAAGGGCTTAATGGGTTTGGGTCCATGTCCAATACAAAGCTGTTTGATGAAGTTAGTTATTCGATTAGAAAAATCTAATTTAAAGGGACACTGCCCACTAAGATCACTCTGTTGGAGAAGTCTGTACTGTTGTCATAAGTAAGTACTAATTTTTTTGAAAAATAAAAGAGACTGGACTGAAAAAAAATCCTTTGGATAATCACTTTATTTCATACATCTGGCAGAATTAGTGGTATATCTTAGCTTCTCTCTTTGCTGTGTCCACTTCTTGCATGCTTTGTTTGGTGTCCCAGTGGCTCATCGGGAGTAGAAGGTGGCTGGAGAAGTATAATTTAAAAAATAATAGGAAGATGTGAATGTAAAACAGAAGCAAAAGATAGAAGGTGGCTAGATAGAAGCCAGGGACAGGAGGCATTTCCGTAAGATATTTTAAACACTTTATTTGAAACTGGGCTATTTCTAGTTTGAGAGTGCCCACTTAAGTAGGTGGGAATTAGACACATCATTCTCAGGGCAAATGTATTGTTTTATTTAGAAATGACAGATCAGGAGTGAGACTGGGCCACTGACACACCTCAAGATATTAAGAATAGTGCTCGACTCATCTAACTAATATAAACGTCTTTATCTGAGCTTGGGTTTGAACTTCCTTTGTAGTCATTGGGAAGAGTGTGAGTCATCTCACAGACATCTAAAAAAGGGCAGATGACTCATGCCTTGCAAGTACCTACTTCTCTTTGCTGATGGCCAGCTCAGATGGAGACATCTGATGTCAGGTGAGATGACTCCCACCTTGACTGGCCAGACTACTGTAAGATGCAAAATACGAAGTTAGGCAAAGAACGACACATGCAGACTGCTTAGCACCTGTATGATAGGTTACCCTAATTGGTGACTTGATGAGAAATCTCGTGTCTGATTGCTTTCTCACATCGGTATACACCAGCTAGAGAAGAAAGTCACCATTCATTCAGGACTGTCCTGGTATGCTCCCATCCCAAAGGAATGACAGCCCGGGTGAGCTTAGCAGAGGCAAGGTTGTGGGTTAAACCCTGTGGCCCAGGCTATGCAGTTGTTCAGACTGGGTGGCTGTAGCAGTCAATTTTAGCATCTGTCAGAACCATGCCAACGGACGCAGCAATACATGGTGTAAGAAGACAAATGTCAGCAAAGCAGCAGGTTTTCAGTGTTAGAACCAGGCGGTCATCCCCTTTTTCAAACCCCTTGTTTTCAGTCATCTTGCCTTGTCCTTCTCAGACTGTGACAAACGGTGACACTGGCCACTGGTTCATCCACAGCTGGTGAGATCCAACTGCAAGGGTCATTGAAGAGATCAGCCAGAGATCTCTTCCCATTGAAGAGATCATCACCAACTCCTATTTGTTGGTGACTGTAGCACCATCGCATGCTTAGGAAGCCACCCTTGTAGCATCACCCAGGAGCTCAGCCTAATCAGTAGTATCGAAAAAGCGGGTTTTCCCCCAGGCCAGTGTTACAACTTCCCTGAGAGGCCAGCTAAATAGCGGTTGGCAAGCTTATCAATCTTGGTACCATTCCTTCAAATCAGCAGTAATTGCTGCATTTCAAAAGCAAACCTGTCATTTAGTCATCTACAAAGTTGTCTTTGGAATGAATGAAGGATTCAGGGCTCAGCCAAAATGACTGCGTGTCTGACGCTTGCTATTTCTGCTTTCCTCCCTGGATGGTAATCTTGGGCTCTGTAGAGTTGCCTAACCCAGCTTCCGCAAATGCTGCCCGTACTGGATTCTGGGTATGTGCTGCATGGACCTGTCATTAGCACTGAGACTCTGCCTTGCAACAGTTTCCTCAGTGTTACAGCCTGATTATTAAGATCTCAACAGCACTGGGACATGCTGAGGATGGGCGACTGCGTTCCTGCGCAGTACTTTCACAGCTAGTTAGCTTGGGGCAAAGGACAGCTAGTGGCCAAGATAGTGCTTTCAGGATACCCTGACATCTTCCCGCACAGCCAGTCAAAATTAGTACCTGAAGGGCAAAACCTTGGACACAGGCATCTAGAGACAAATCTGCGACCACAGCTTTTGAGGCCACCCTGGAGGGGAGAAGAGAGGAGAGGGTGCTTAAAGAGAATCAGTTAGCCACTTTTGCAGACTTCTAAAATCCACGAGCCCAGCTTGTAGCTGTGCATGTTCCTCATAGACTGGTGTGTTTTCATGTGACTGCACAAAGAGTTGGTGCATTGGCTAAAATTAGCTAGGAAACGGGCAGTATAACAACACCCATTAATCGTAATAATACTTGTAATACTTCCCCTAGTTTCGGAAACAAAACCTGTTTAACCATTCACGTGTCACAGGGAAATTCTGCTGTTAGGTCTCGCCATCATTACAAAGCAGAACCTGGTGCTGAAGCTCGCTGCAAGTGTTGTCTCAGGTAAGCACATTGCTCTATGAGCAGCAGAACAAATGGATATTGAATTCCTACAGATTTGTGTCCTATTTCCCTTCGTTTGCCTCCAGCTATGCCCTCCGCAGCACTCCCAGCTTCCACCGAGGTCATCTGATAAAGTAACAACATCTACAATGCTGTTCCTTCTGAGTTCATGCACTGAGGGAAACTAGGATTACGTAGATCTGATCTGCTTATCCATGTAGGTTGAAATTTCACCAGTTGTGGAAGAAGGGCAGGACAAAGGGAAGGGTCATGGCATGTGATTTTGCATTACTGCAGAAGCTGATATGGTAAAATATAACACTGCAGACACAAAGGCTTTGCCTCAGAGACCAGAGGAGGAGTTGTGTGTCAAATTGTCTTTTTTGAAATCACTAACAAGTCTTTTGAAATCCTCTCATTTAAAACCCTTCGGCATATTTGTTTTCTCTCTCTCAGGCTTGTTGGTGATGTTCAGTTTTGAACCCAATTCTCAGTTTGCTCCATCCCTGGCAACTACTGAGTACCTGCATGCCAGCACCCACACCTGCTACAGACAAAAGGGTTAGAGATCTAACTCGCCAAGTCCTACGCAAGTTCCCAAATAGCAATATTATTATTTATATCCCTCAAGTCTCTCATTAATCCAAATCCTGCCCTCTAACAAAAAAACCATATAATGCCTCCTAAGGGAGGAGGTTGCTTCTGAGTCACTGGCAGAACAGCTTGTTCTCTGGTCTCACGGGCTCCCCAGCATATCTGGCCCTTATTTCTCCCTCTTTCTAGTTTTATGGGACCTCTCCTGGATTACAGTCGTCTGCAAGAGTGGCAAGAAACGAGTCCTGCAAGGTGGCAAGAAATGAACACGAACATCTGGGCGTTTCTCTTAGAGCTGCCAATCAGTATCAGTGTTGAGTAAATGACCTGGTGCTCGTTCACACTGCCAAGTAGCATTGAACATGAGTTTGGGGCATGTTTCAGCAAAGACACCTAAAAAATTAGGGATCTGTCCTTATTTTTGTAATTTGAAGGCTATTGGTCAGAAGTGATTAAGCATTGACGTGTGCATGTCATAACATGGCACGATAACTTGGCTAGCCATTCAGTGACCTAGCTAATGAGGAAAGATGATCTCAGCCTGTTTACGAGAAGCAAAATGCTTCTAGCAGTGTCCAGATGGCAAAACAAGTTGGTGTGTGGTAGCATCTCACTTCCACGTGACTGGGTGAAATCCTGTGTGAGAAACAACTATGTTGGCCCTGAGCCCTGGAAATCCTCACACGTGTGCTATACTATCAGCATATGGGCAGCGCTCTTTGAGTCAAGTGCACAACTTTGGCCTCTCCTTCAAATGCAGTAGGCAGGCTTGTGATTGCCTACAAAGGCAAGTTACATTCAAAAGCTTCTTGCTGCTCGAATAAGGACCATCGTAGGCTATTGCTGTTGTGGTGTAGGCAGAGAGGTGTGAAGACTTGCCATTCTCTTGTGACAGTGATGAGCGTCTCTAATGAACATCAGAGTTGCTCCATCAGATGGAGCAACATCATGAACATCAGATGGTTGATGAGGAACTGGGCATAGTTCTTCTGTTAAGGCTCTTATTTTTCAGGTAGGCTATATGTACATTCAAATGTCATGAGCCATACAGCAAAATACTCACTGCTAAGAACAGGGCTACTTTCTAGTTTGGTTTTTTCTTTTCAAAAAATATAACCTGGTTATAACAGAGAATTAAAATATGACAAAATGATGAACAGCCAACAGACATCAACTTTATGGTTGAAGTGCTGGCCTTCATCTGAAGTGAAAACATTTCTTATTTAACCTGCGGAAATTATTCTTGCAATTACGGTTAATATTGATTAAACTGATGAATTTACAGTTGTAGCATTCTTGGTCATAGTTTAACAACAGTGAAAGGAGAACATTTGTGCCACATTCCTG
>NW_009198269.1:43093-55658 GCF_000690835.1 Fulmarus glacialis
GGAAAAAGATATAGTCTCATGGTAGTAGAGGTATGGCTGTTCTCTAAACTATCACCTCCTATAGCCTCCAGGAATTACCTGAACCAGGTAATGCTTAGCTGACAGTAAATTTGGTAAAAGTCGTTCTCAGAATACTCAGGGGATTCACAGAGCAGTAGCAGAATTTCCCCTCCCTCGAACTCCACGGGAAAGAGGTATCAGAAGAGAAAGACCGCTGCTTTAGGCAGGGGGGACCACTGGCTTGGGAGGGACTTGAGAGACGCAGAGAGAAATATCTTAAGATACATGTTAATGGAAGCTATAGGCTTTCCAGGATTTCCCTTCAGCCAGCCGCTTATCCTAAAGTGTGCCCTGCCAGACTGGTACTGTGATGGACCAAGGGGCAGAGTTAAGGTTATAACGCTGACATTTATGGTGCTCAGTCATGATACCCTGTACCATTTTCTTAATGTTAGGCGGGATGTTTCTACAAAACACAGCTGTTCTGTAAAGTTTCAACAGGGTCTTCCTTAAAAGGAGACCCATGCTTTTAATCTTAACAGCAGTTCAATGGACCCAGTACTTCAATACCTTCTGAAGTCCTTGCTGACGTTAAGGGAGCTTCAAGCTGTTGAGTCAGCTGTAACGCTCTCACCTCCTGAGACATTTCTGACTATGGCTATGGTGAGGGATTGCTTAGCAGAGTTGAAACAGACTCTTGTTTTTGCACTTACATATTGCTAATTGTGGTGCTGACAGACTAGCTCTATCACAATGTTATGAAATTAGACATGATCTTAATTGTCTTGCAGGGTTTAGATTTTTGAAGTGCTCAGTGCTTACCCCCTCTGTGTTGGTCTCTTTGGAGATCAGGTTTACCCTGAAGATCAAGATCAGGTCTCTTGTTTCAAGTGCAAAGTACAAAAACAAGCTACTGTGCAGAAGTGCAACAGGACATCTCCTCCCATTATTTTCCCTTTGACTAAGAGACAAAGGAATCCATGGCTGAATTTCTGCCACTTACCAGATGTTTTTTTGGCTACCCTGCTAAATTGCACAGGACACTGCACTTTGATTTTCTTCCTCTTTTTTCCAGTCATAGTGGGCTAGTAGCGGGAGGAAATACTTGAACCTGGTTGTTTAGCAGGTTTCTGGACATTGTAACAAATGCTTTGTGAAAAGTCACATTGATCTGGTGAGGTGTAATCAAGTTGTCTTAATGTCACTCTAATATTTCAGACTTCTGCAAGTCTGTTGAAATTTTATCCTCCTGCAAACAAGCTCAGAATCCCTTTAACCAATGTTACAGCTTTTTGAGACAACAGACACAGCTTCTAACATACATGCAATCTAACCTTGGCTCTTGTCTTCTTTTTTTTTTTTTCCAAATCTCCGTATTCATTTTCACCACCACATTTAATGCATTGGTCCTGAATGTCCTAACAGAGTAAATATGTTAAATGTGCTGTGCTCTTGAAGCAACCTATCACAAAGAGGTTTTCCTTGGAATATAAATGACACTTTCAAATTTGTCTTCTTTCCATAAATAAATCTATTCTAATGAGGTCATATGTGCCAAGAGTATTTTCTGTTCTCCAGTGTTAATCCCCTTGCAAGTCTTTTCAGGCCCTCAGAGTAATCAGTCACATCATTGTTGGTAATCAGTCACAGCTCTCCTGAACAAACATGGGCCGTGGTGGCACATGGTCCCGCAAACCAATGCCAGGGTAATGAGGCATTATGAGCAGGGCTTTCTTATTTGATTGAACTTTGGGAATGTGAATTCCCTTCTCGTCATCCTTAAGCAATTTGGTTTTTAACAGATATGGCAGAGAACCTCTGGCCCAGAGATACAGCTGTCTTTAAAATACTACTTGTACTTTATCATGAACATTTGCCTACAAGAACGCCCAGGTTTTCTACTGTAATGTGTAAGCATGAAAATGGACAATCCGTGCTGAGACAAGAAACCCGACTGTACTGTATACAGAAAGGCACTCAAGCACACTTTTAAGTATGGGTGAAGTTGCCAAGAGGTAAGACCATCCTAACTCATGTTCCAGATCGGAATAGACGTAAACTATCTGCAGCTTAGTGTGCTCTTCCTGTTAACATGTATTTCATAAAGGACAATTTTACTTCCTGCACCCTTTGGAAAATGAACAAAAGTTACCACAAATAATAAATACTTCTGGCTACCTCATTCAGACCCAACCTATACAGTATAAAGAAAAGTTACCAAGCTACCATGAGATGTGACTGATGGATTACTTATGCCTAGTGTTGCTGTTGCTAGAAATGCTCAAAAGAAAATGAAGATAAATTGTAAACTGCACCTGTATGAATGATGCCTTTAGGCTGAATAATTAGGACTGTATTGTGCAGAAGTTTTTTGTTAATGGTGGATCAAAGAAGACAATTTCACTCAACTTCTTAAAACTTCCACAGGGCTAATTAACTACAACTCTACAGCACCAAAACGCAGCATCCAGTTTTTCTTTCCTTTTTTCATTAACGCAAAGTTCTCCTGCAATGAGTGGCTGAAAGCGCTGTTACCGTACCCGACAATCACACCAGCAATGGGGGAAAAGGGACTTAAGACAAAAACGGAGCCTGAAGTGGCAAGCCAGCTGACCAGGAGTTGTACAGAGCGTTCCCAGCAGATGTCCATTTCCCAGAGTTAACAGAAGACCTTGGAAAGCAGAAGACAACACAGCACAGCCTTGAAGCTACTCTGTCTCGCCTTAGAGGGCTGGAACAATCAAAACCTGAGCTTTTCCCACAACCTCGCTCCATCTACCTGACTCGGTAGGAACAGGGCCCAGTTTTTACTTAGAATGGAGCCTTACGTTATGTCTGATCAACAAATTTATACAACTTATTTTGCAAATTTACAGTCACAGAGATTAACAAAACCCAGAGGTGACAAAAGTATGCAAATTGAACTCTTCCTCAGTAGCCATTAAAGCTACTGCTTTTCAAATGAAAAGCATAAGAGTATATACTTGACTATGTTTGAGTATGTACAAGAATAGGTGCTATGTCTGCAAAATGTGCATTTGCATAACAGCCAACTCCTTTTCTGAGAACTCTTATAACAGGAAACTATTAAAATAAAACACAAAGTAAATGAATAATTTAGAGATCATTTGTGTGAGTCCACTTCATAAAATACGTGTATGTGTGAAGGGGAAGCCAACTGACCGTAAGATAAAGTAAAAAGCCATGAGCTCACTGTGGAAGGAAAGCTATTTTTAGTCAAATTTAAAAGAAATGTTTTCTATTCAAGGCTTCATGTCATGCTCTATTAAATTATAAGAGTGAAAACAGGTTCTGATTTAAGAAGAGATGGCACAGCAAGATGCGATGTGTCAGAAATGTAATTGTATCTTGTACGCTGATGTTCTGCTTGTCTTCGATTTGTTGGAGGCTGACCAAACGGGGAAGCTGATCATAGCCAGGAGAATCTTAACCCTCAAGAGTCCAATCCCGCAGCTCTTATACACAGCAGTGATATTTCCCCCCTGTGTAATCAATAGGGCAATTTATGTTAGTTAAGTATTCGCAGGAAGTTAATCCCCCGAAGTATAGTTAGAGTCACTGGGGCTGAAGGTGAGAGCTGTCTCTGAAAATTAGGCCGTGAAGATCAAACCCACAAGTAATACAGGCTGATATAGTCTTTAAGATGGACGAAAATCACCTGTTGAGAGTCCTCCCCACTATGCAGGGTCCCTCTCAATGGCAAATGAAGCTTGGGTGTCTTGCAACTAAATATACGTTGCAAAGCTGGCTCCGAGTGCTGGTAACACCCATCCATTACCATGTTCCAGCAGAATTAGTGACCCTGGTTCATCAAATCTCCTCATTACCTCCAAGGAGCTTGACTTGTCCCCAAGACACTCCTGACTTCTCCTGTGAGACAGCAGCCTCTTCCAGCCCCAGTCCCACCTGGTTCTTTTGCACCTTGGTTGCCAAAACCTGACATTCAGGCAGCTTGAGCACAGGCAAAGAAATGTATGTGTAAATAAGAAATGAAAGCTATTTTGCAGTTTGAATGCTATCTCAGGCATAAGGTTTGACAGCCCTGGTATTTGAAGGGAAGAAAGGAAAGACAGGTTTTGACTGCTGTGATCCAGAACGGCCAACCTTTGGCTTCTTACAGTGTCAGCAGAGAAAGGCAGCACTCAAGAAACGGAGGTTGCAATACCAAATGAGGGGTTACAGCGGACAAGCTGGGTGTAGTCTGCGGTGATCGTGCCTAAAGTACTAACAAAGTCTCATCATGTAGGAGGGCATTCATTTTACCCAAATTTAGTCTTCTAGATATCAAGCATCTAAGCTAACCTTGGTACAGAGCCTATCTCTATAGTCAGTGGAGACTGGCCACCGCTGGGGGCAATTATCACATTCTAAAAAAGCAGTGTAAACTTGGTGGGCTGAACGGCTTTTGGAAGATACCTATCATTGACCACTGTCTATAAACAGAGTCTAACTAACTACATCAGATAAGGTTAAGTGGAGGATGCCAACCTTTTCCTCCTTAGTCCCAGGACTGATCCTCATTCACAAGACTACTCTTCTGACTAAGATTTATAATTCCAGCCATGTACCATATGGATGACTGCACATGTTGAGAAGAGAGAGTACATTGCAAAAGAGGCCTCCTTGCCCAGAGCCTTTCAAAATCACCTGAACCACTTCAGTTTCTGCTCAAACTTTGATGAGGTTCCCAGGTACCTCTGGAGTGAGGAAGGAGAGCCGAGCAGCCTGCTCAACCCTATTCTTCTCTACAGGCTCTGAAAATGGACTTCCACACTGACAGGAAAGTGGTTTCTTGAGACCCATTTGCCTTCCATCCTGCTCCTGAGGTTACTGCTGGTGCAGCAGTCACAGGCAGGTGGCTGGAGGCTCAGGCTACAATTTGCCTGCAGAGGCTCTTCTTCTGTATTCTCTCAACAGTTAAATAATGGCTTGTACGCATAAGCTGTACTGCTTTAGCCATTCCAGCATGAACACAAACTGGTATAGCCAACCTGGAGAGGACATACAGGATATACATCTATGCTGCACTAGAGAGCACTAAAAAAATACCTAAATTGGCTTTATACGTTATCCCTGTGTCTCTTTTCACTGCCAAGTCAGAAAAATAATTCACTGACAGCAGCAAGTGACTTTTGATTGGAAAATAGATGCTCTGGTGAGCTCTGACAGGGTTGCAGGAAAACACTGGAAAACTAACAGGTCCTTAATATTTGTGCTTTTATGGTTATAACCATAGTGAGGAGGACCTAAGAGAGATCCTCACCATGCCAAAAAACTCAGCAACTGTCCACATTTTTCAGAAATTAGGACGTCTTGTATCTAGAGAGGAGTTGCATAATGGACATGAAGCTTCAATTCATAATGCTTTGCGACTGAACTGCAGTGCTCAGGAATGCAACTCTTCAGGAAAAGTCACCCAGAAGATCCAGTACGTGGTTCCAAAGTACTCCTATTTACCGAGGCAAGAATTAATGACTATTCTGAATAGGTAACAAATCCAAAGACAACAGGAAAAAATGGGGAAAAAAAAGAAAAGAACTGATCATTTAACTTGATAAACATCTCAGGAGGCTTGCCTGAGATTAGTTGATGAATACATGAGCTGGTTGGTGCTGTACTTATGTCAACCGCTACTGTTCTAGGCTCTTCGTCTCAACCCATCATATGGCAGGGTCATATTTATTTGGTGTTGTCCACAAGGCTAAAGGGCATTTGATGATGGATAAAAAATAGAGAGAAAAACTCAATAAATGCTATTTGCAATCTGAGGGAGGAAATAACAGAGTGACTCACTTTGAGAACAGTGGACTTTCCGAGCCACTACAAGACTCTCTCTATCCATTTACCTGGAGGTCTGATGTAGCTAATCATTGCTACAAAACTTTGCCTATGGAGGATTCTGACTTGCAGAGGTCCAGGAAAATTAGTTGGAGGGAAAACCAAGTCAGGTGGTGTATTCTTTTCTTGCATTCATGCTGCCAAAGGGAAATACGAGCGAAACATGCAAAACCTCACAGGAGCCCTCTGGTTTCCTACAAATAGCTTTGTGCTTAGCACTGGTGGTGTTGTGCAAGTCATCTGTTATATAGGACTTGGTCATTTTATCACAAGCATGTGATAAAATTCCCTCTTGACAAAGGCTTTGCTTTTCCTTTAAAATTGCTCACAGGCTTTGAATGCACAGAATGCCCTGTGTCTGACTTCACTACTGCATTAGACAGAGTGAGGGCAGATCTAGGGATATAATGGGACAACAGATTGGCTGCTATGTGCGCAGATTTGCAATTGCTCATTCCTGCCTCCTCTGGAAACAATGGAGGAGCAGAAGCAGCTGGTATGCAGAGGAGATGAAGCATAACATCTCTCTAGGAGTGCCGACTGCCCAAGCACTTCTGGTCCTGCCAGTCCCGGGCTGTATGCTGGTGAGAGCAGGCAAGCTCACATGGCTGTTTTCGAGGCCGTAGTCTATTCCTGTCTGTATACCATTTGTTACTATTGCCCAGCATGGGCATCTTGCTTCGGTCCACAGAGTGTTGTTTGCTGCGCGTTGCAGCACTTCTCCATGTGTTGGTTCTGAAAGTGGCAGCAATGACGCTGAAGTTGCTTGACAACCTTGTAAGCCAAATTTGGTCCTTAGGATGTTACAAGGGGAAAACAAACAGCATGGAAAGCACGAAAGCGCAGCTTACACAAAAAGGCTTAATAAAGATATATCTTTCTCCGTGTCCTCAGCTGGACTTGCTGGCTTCATCGACTTTAATGGAGTCATTCCAGCCTACACCAGCTGAGAATACAGCCCACTAGACTATGCATTGCCGTGTAAAATCCTTGTGAGCGGTATGGTTTATTTTCTCATTTGTTGGTTCTGCCATCTGGTACAGCCTTCTTGTAGCCTTCTCCATTCACTACCCTCTGAAAACATCTTTTGTGTTGTCTATAGACATGTCACTTTTCCCTTGCCAAATATTAGCTTTATGACTGAACACTTCTTCCGATTCCTTTTGAAATCACTTCATAACATTACTTTTTCCCCCCCAACAACACCCTCAGGTGTCTATTATGCACTGTTGTACTCTGTTTCCAGGTGCAGTATGGGTTAAAAGAATACAGCTCCAGTTTTGCAAACTTTGTGCAGCTTCTTCGCAGCTTTAATGGATCCCGGTGACTATAAATAATAAAGGGAAACTAAATAATACACTCCTTCCTGTGAGTCACATGCAGGTTGGCTACATTTCTGAATTCACCTCCTGAGAGAAGAAGCTTTGCCTCCATTACAAGACAGACACATATCATCCTGTGATGGCACCGCAGGGTCAGACTGTAGCTGATGAAAAGTCACGGATGTCACATGTACCGGAATGAGACGTTTGAACTGAAAACTCTTGTGATTGATACAAAGCACAGTCTCCCACAAAGGCCTGTGCTCATCTACCGAGGCAAGGGATTAGGAATTCTCCTGCACAGATTCCCACATTTAATTTCCTTTGACTGGATAGCTACAGCAGGTTGTTCCTGAAGATCTAGATGCAGAACTCCAGGAAATCTCCTGGGCTTGCTCTCCACCCTCAGTTCTCTCTGACTACAGGGACACTTATGGTTGTCCACCCCTCTCAAGAGTCAGTGGTTTTGGGCTTTGGACTTTCAAGCTTTGGGCTTTCAGGCTGGTAAATATGCTACATTATAGGCTTCCTCCCTTGGAGTGAATGGTAACCTGCTCCACAAGTGGCCCCACTGATGTCAGCGGGAGTAGCTAAGAACTAATAGCCCCTTTGCAGTGATCGAGGGCACCAGATTCTGATGAAAAATTACATCAGATTTAACTTTTTCCATTTTGAAACATAATAACTAGCTCCCTCCTTCTCATTGGGGCTCTGTGGACTAAGGAAGAAGAAAAAGCTTTTTTAACTACATATAAACACCATCTCAACCACTTAAGTGTAGAGTACTCATCCCACTGAAACTACAACAGGACTTTTAACAGGACTGCACCAGTCGGCCTTCATGGCTTTGTTCTCATGGCTCCCAGGATCCTGCACACAAGTCTGGAAAGACTGTTAGGATGGAAGGAAAGATGCAGCCAGGACCTGGTCCTGAAGCCTTCAAGCGCTGAGGTTAGAGGAAGCTTTGCTTTCATCAGAGATAAAATATTTGCCTGGGAAGAACTTGTCAGCTAATGATTTCAAGAGTGAGAGAAAGGTGATCTAAGACAGATCCCTGAAAACTGATCTTCTGCCAAAGACCATTTATCGTTCCTGGATCAGACATTATTTCCTGCCGTCATGAAGGACTTATGAACAAGATAATTACCCCATCTGAAAGAAGACAATTTTTTTGGTGTGGCTACACCATGTCCACCTCAGGTATGGCAGCTCTTCAGAAAGAGGTCATTTACTGGTTATTTCAGTCGTGCTGCTTGTTGCTCCCTGTGTGATCTTGCCTGCTTTTTGGCTAACTCTTGACCCCTGGGAAGAGAAGGGCAACAACCACAGCTCCCTCTCCAGGCTCGGAGTGTCATGGTATGGAGCAGTGAATGAATAGGCAATTCTTAATAGCTCCCACATCACTTACAACTGCAGTAACAGATTTACTTTTTCCTATAGATACCGCTAAGTGGATAGAAAATATACTAAAAAGTTCTACGTATCAAAAAGCGCTACTGAGCTCTCCTCTCTTTGAGACCTACCTGAAGAAATGCATTGCTCTGGTTGGTACCTATCAGCTGGTGGTTAGCAAACAGGAAAGGTGGGAAGCAGATGCCTCAGGGTGAAGCTTTTCAGTGCTGCTCTGACCAGAAGACTTAAGGCACAGCACAGGGAGTTACTTTGAACCTTCAGTTCTCATGGGAGTGGGAAATGTTCGGCAGCTCTTGGGTGGTCCTCAGCGTGTTTCAAGACCAGGGCTTTTTTTAGGATGTTATAGGTTGAACCACTTAGAGTGAATAAACAGCAACACAAAAATAAATTGTGAATGTAATGTGCAGGGTAGGTGACCTCTAACAGCAAACAAAGCAGAACTTTTGATCTTAAGACAAGTTGTTTCTCCACTGGAGGGTGTCCTTTGATTCAGTCTGTGTTTGTAAAATGATCAGAGAAAATGAGATATATTGCAAAAGATCTGGAGCAGCAAGAACCAAACACAAGAGAAAACATTTAAACACCAAGGCAGGGGTGGCAGACGGGACATACAGAGAGAGAGCTCTTCTCCATTTTTCTGGTGCTTCTTTCCCACTTGTAAATACACTGCTGGGATATTAATGGAATGAAGTAAAAACAGGGGTGGGATGCAAAAAGACGAGCTGTGACTGATTTCTATGACTCCCTAATAACTGACTGACAAGCTGGTGTAGCGGATCACTAAATGTCATGAATTATTTACAGACCAAGATCATAGAGTGAAGAGGACATAGTTCACCTAGCCGGGCAGTCATGCAGGGCTTTGACTACCTGAAGCCGTCAGAAAACCATTGTTTTTTCTCTTCTCGTCTCTAACTTCTTTTCACCTCTGTTTCCTTCTAGACTCAGCCATGTACTTGTTAGTCTATCTTGTCTAGTTCTTACTTACTTCATCATGTTAATCAAGGAACTGAATTTCAGCTTATTTCAATTGTTTGTGAAATCAAGCCTAAGGATTTCTATTATTTTTTATTCCCTTCCTTCCAAGTGCTGAACCTTGTATTGGGTGAAATAGAAAAAAAATCTCCTTTTGGGAAAAATAAGGATTGGCTGGTCCTGTGCCTGATCCTATTCCGTATTTTGCCTCCATCTGAATATAGTGTCTTGTAACTGGAAGACGTATGGAACCGGCAATCAAATTATTCTAGTATACATGCAGTTCAGATCCAAATAGCCAGATATGAGCATTCCATAAACATAAATCAAATAAATCTGTATAGCAGGAGAAATTTGTCTTATCCAGATATCCAAAATATGTCTGAGACCTCTACTAAAATGGAAGTATGGTGCATAGCAAACAGCTTGGAGAAAGGGTAGCAATCAATACATTGAAGGCAAGAAATGGAAAATAGGGCTGTAAATTTAAGCATCCCTAATGCCACAATACTTCTGAAGCAAGTCTGACAGACCTCTGGTGCTTTTATGGATACAGCAAAGTCATGCCTGAGATTTTCAAAATCCCTGCTGAAGCTGCAGATTCTGTCAGAGTCTAAGCTGACCTAGGTTGTTGTTACTTCTTGATTACCTGCCCCTCTGCCCCATGACACTGCTGGCTGGATTTTCTGGCTCTCCTTCACACTGGCAAAAACATACCTAATCCTGCAGTGAGTTGGTTAGGAGAGCTAAATTGGAAGAAAATGCTGCTTCTTTTTCCCCCCCCCATGAAATGAGTTGGTAGTTTCTCTCCCTTAACTGGCTCACTGTATGATCAGACAAGTATCAGTGAAGAGAAGAATGGAGAGTGCATTTAAGGAAAGGTGGAGGGCAACCCCACCTTAGATCATACTAAACTGTGCAGCTTTAAGCACACAACCCCACTCCCAATCATGCATATGTGTGGATGTGGATGTTTCAAAAGACCTACACATTCACTTTACTGCAGTTGCATATGTTTACTTTGATATAGGATTCTTGTAACACCGGGTCCACTTGCTTCATGAGTTAGCCACATGGAACCACCATACTCTTTGGCATTTAAACTTCCACTAAAGAACAAAAAATGCTCCTATCCATCATATTTGTTCAGGGAATCTTCCTAGTAGGACCCAACAGTGCAGTGTTTCCTTTCCTGAGTCTGAAAATAGTCTGAAACAATACTGACAAGAGAGGTAAACGCTGCCCAAACTGCTTGTTTCCATTCTGGCTTTGACTCAAAGCCTTATTGTCACCATTATAAATGTCAACATTTGACACATTATACATTAATACATTTTAGCAGATGGAGAGGAATGGAAATGAAGCCAAGATGCAGTTGAGGTTGGGTTTGGAATTGCTGGAAGAAGGAGGATGAAGAAAGGAGAGATGCCAAGAAGGAAGTAGAGCAGAAACAGAGAAAGGAAGATGGGAAGGAAGGGAAGAGAAATCACTCCTACTGAGTTCTGCTGAATCAAGCACTAACAGAGTGAAAGAATAATAAACAGTGCATTACCTTCTGCAGCAACAGATGAGGCTTTGCCTTTCCTCGTTCTATGAAGCTCCCTTTGAGACAAGCAGGAGTTGTGCTATGGACAGAAGGCAATATGCTCACCTATATTTGTACCGTAGTCCATCCTCCATACCCAGCCATGGAGTTTGTTCTCCTCCATGGGATGAACAGGATACCCCCTTGGTCAGAGACAGCTTAACTAAAACAGCCCATTAACCACCTATTTTAGATTAACAAGAGTAACCCACTGCCTAAAACCAATAGCTGTATCAATGCTACAAATTGCACTAAACTTCTGAAAGAGTTTTGTCATAACTAAAAATTATGATCATTCTAGATTAAACAGATATGGGATGCTACCATTCATTACTCAGGCTGTAAAGAAATTTATACTTTTTTAAAAAGCTCATCGCTATGCAGCAGAAACACATGCAATATGGATGAACTGTCTGCAAAATAGTCCTTCCAGTCTGCCAATAGTAACTATATTTTTAGGGTCTAATAAAAAGATGCCAGAGGTCAAGATGAGAAAAAATGTGCAAGCAAAAGGTTTTAAGATTTTGCACTCTGGGGACCAGGTTACCAAGAACTACTATCATTACCCATCAAACAGGCACAGAATGCTATTTTCAGAAATCCCTTCACATTTTCCAAAGAGGAGCTTCTATGAATCTTCCGCTTTCTTCCTCTTCTATGTTGTTTATGTGCTGAATATTCACACTTCTTTTCTTAGAAACACAGTTATTTGTCCCGAAGTCTCTGCATTTAAAAGATAAGTGTATTAATTCATGATATTTACTATTCTCCTGCTTTTCTTTCTCAAAATATAAAAGAACCACCACAATTCAATACTCAAAGCAAATTTCCCTAGGAAAACACGGGAACTTTTCTATTTCAGATCCTTGGTAGCTCCATTTTCATAAAGCGGATCAGTTTGTGTGCTTATCTAGCCTTCAGCAAGTGCTGTGCACAAGCATAAGTCTGACAAACTTGATTTATGTTAAGAAATAATTTTTCTGTTGTCATAGAAACCACTGCAAGATGATCCAGGCATGAGTAAAAAGTAACAACGATAAGCAGGCTGCTGGTTTCACCAGTGAAATTCCCCTCGTTGCTGATGTCCCACCAGTAATTTCCTTGGCCCCTAGGGTGAAAAGGGCAAAAAGATGGTATTTGGAAGGATGGCTGAGACGAAAAATTTGCCCAGAGGGTGGCTTCAGTGTCATAAGGCAGGCACACTTCCCAGTCCAGAAGAGGGTGTGCAGCCAGCACAACTTCTCCTGCAGCATGGGGAGCAAAGTAAATGTTTCTTTCGAATAGGGAGCAAAACCGGACTAGAAATCCCCCAAGCCTGTTACGGAGACCTCCATGCCATAGTGGAGAGAGGCGGAATAATTTTCTTCTCTTGTGCCAGGGGTTTGCTTCCATCAGCAGGGATTAATCATAT
>NW_009198269.1:55689-71910 GCF_000690835.1 Fulmarus glacialis
TGTTTGCACAGCTCTTGCCACTGCGCTATGCATAAACAATTTCTGCTTCAGTAAGAGGAAGCATCCACCTGGACATAAACAAATGTAAGGGACTAAAAGAATCAATGAACACTGATCATCATGACATGTTCATGTAGAAGCATCTTCACCTACCCCGGCACTGCCTGCCCATGTGCTCCGTGCCACAGCGTAGGCAATTACACCCTGCCCAATATAAATGATCATTCATTGCCGTTTTTATGCAGCGAGAGTACAGGAATGTATACTGTGTACTACAACACTTACACTCTACTCAATCTCCACCATCAGTCATTGACATTTTAGGGATGTTTATCCCCACAATTTACAAGGGCAATGAACATTGCTAGTACTTGCCACTACAGCTGTCAGACTGACTTGACGTTCTTTCCCAAGGGAAATCTGTTTCTGCATCTGCTACTGTTGGTTCAGCTTACCACAGGCTTTCAGCTAAAAGGTTGTTGCTGTGGATCCGTGGCCTCGCAAAAAGGCAAAAGGACAAAAGTGTTACTGCAAAAAAGTCGGAAAGCCTGTAACGTTTTGTGCAGGCTTGGAGTTCCTCTAAGCAATGAGTGGAAAAGCCAGAGGATTCCGGTCCGGAACGCTCCTCTGCTGCAATTAGTACTGGGAACAGTCCAAAAAGAGGAGGACATGGACAGATTACAGCTTCTTTTTGCCTCTAATGCTGATTAGTTGCAATATGTCAATAATTAGAAGAGAATTTAGTGAACACATATTGCCTCTTTTTCTGCCGGTGCACTGTCCAGACAGTTTTATTTCCCCCCTATTATTCATCATTTGAAAATATTTGCCAGACAATCTCTCCAAGTCCTTTCTGATCTGAAGCTTACAGGTATTAATTTTGCAAGTGTAAGAAACAGAGGCAGGTCTGGCATTGCTTCGGATTCCTGATAAGGTGAAAGCAGTTTTTAGCACTGGATGTGCCATGGATTGTGGGAAGTGAATTCCAAACTGGTATTTTCCAATATTCTCTGTAAAATGTAAAATTCTTGTAGGCTTTCCATGCAGATTTCTCCTTGTTAATAAAGAAAAAACCACAGAATACAAGGGGCAGGAAGACAGCTGAAGTAAACTTGCCCAATGATTTAAGTGGATATTAGTGGACATTTTTGACAGTGCTCACTGGAATCTAGTTACAAGAATCTGAACAGAGAGCCTGGTTATTTGCTTCTTTTCTCTAGGTACACAAAGGTGCATGGAGGATGGAAAATGAAAACAGAACTTAATTATTGTCATCATTATCGTTGCTGGATTATAAGAAAGAGCCTATCTGCCACTTCTTCCTTATGTGCACATGTACACGTCTCTTTTTATGTTCACTGCCTGTCCACAGCTTGTCTTATACATGCATCTCATTATGTCTCATTATCACATTTCATTCCCATGCTCTTTATAGTGCAAAACAAGGTGTGTATTTGGTTATGAAAATGCTGGAGGGGGTGAGGGCGTTTTTGCATGGGAGATGCTGTATTACCATGTCAATCATTGCTTCTTTCTTTCTTAGTCTTTGCAGATTAATCCTGGATGAGCCTCAACTGGGATGCTTCTGGCACTGGGGAAACTGAGATTTAGATAGCAAATTCTCAGCCCAGGTCCACTGGCAAGTGATTCACACACTGTTATCAAACTTGCACTGAGGGGCCCGAAGCTTTCCTCCCACCATGCTGAAAATCTGGCTTAGAGCTAAGCATAACTTATGGGTTGCTGGGGGAAGATTGTCTTTCCCAGTTGAACTCTTTCGCTCTGGGCCTACATATAATCCCCTTTTTTTTTCCAGAGAAGGGCTGTTGTCTATTAACCAGCCTAGCTACTGAAAAAGGAGTAGGGGAGGGAGACCACAGGCTTCTTCTCTGGCACTAGAGCACCCACTGATGCTGGCTGGGCATACCATTTCTACATGTCATCCAGGCTCCTGCTGCAGTTTGTCCCCTGTCTGTGTGAGTACTGAAGAACTTTCCGCTGTTGTAGCCTGCTGCCGAGATGCTTCTCGCTTTCTCTTTTGAAGCAAGCTGTGAGTTTTGACCCATGTTCAGCAGAAACACTGAACATTGGGACCTGAAGGCTGCCAGGGTCTCCCGGAGGAAGCTTTCATTTCTTGGAGGCAGCGGGGCGTGCAGAGGGACTATAGTGGGAAAGACCTAGGTGCCTTCCCCATGAGCGAGGAGTAAGAATGGGTGGAAACAGAAGAACAGCGAAAGCAGCATGGCAGCATGTCTGCTCAGAAACAGTAAAACAAAACCCATTCAACTGGAATAGCGATGGCTGCTGAGCAGTGGTGGTTGCTGTGACCTGAGGTGTAGACATCACGTGTTCAACTGCATAACCTATGTTCCCAAAAAGGCAGAGACCCCTGAAAACAAGCGCTTATGTCACCTACGTGCTCAGATAGCACTGCCTTGACTGCTGCGTCCTGGGGCAATTGCAGATCCAGCACATTCATCAGCTGTTGGTAGAGGCTCTGTTACGGGGAGGTGGCCCAGGAGAATGGTTGTAGCGTTAGGAGAAGAGTCGCAGCAGCAGGCAGGTCTGTGGGAGAGAAGGGAGGTTGCACTTGCTGGGATATGAATATAAACCGTGCTGCTGCCAAATCAAACGGTTCCCGTTGTTTGTTTCCTTTTTTTTTTACAAATAACCAGTGACTTAAAGACAGAAAAAGATAATGGCATGCCCTCCTTTATATTCTAGAGCATCACCCTCCTCCCTGCGGTTTGGCACCTTGCCCATTTCCAGCAGGCACTTTCAGATGCAGATTTCTCTCTCAATAGGTATGGCGGGGCTCTTTGTCCTCATCTTCCCCTACCTTCATTAGCAGCTCTGCTGTTGGGGGCCTTGCTCAGATATCAGAGGGAACAGGGCCGGGTAAGAAGCCGAGCAGCAAAGGCCCCCTGAATAGTGATTCATTACCATACAAATGGAGGAACACCCTAGCTATGCAGAGGGCTGTATCTTTATAAAGCATGCATAAATACCACACAAAACAATGATTATACAGCGCTTATGGACCGGTTAAAATTCATCCTGGACAGGCTGGATAACACATATCCATACAAGCTAAAGTGGATGCGCTTAGGATCTGCAAATGGTTTATAGATCTCTCCTGAGATAGGGCATTGCCTGGGGGGTGGTGGACATATCTGTGCAGTGACGTATCAGCAAGCCATGACAAGAAGACAGATTAGGACAGGCAACTCGAGATGATCCCCCATTTGTCTGTGTCCGCGTGGCTCAAAGGCCCGCCGTCCCTGAGGATTCACTTGGTGTCCTAACTGGGTGCTACGCCCAAATCCCTGATGTGTCCACAAATACGGACCGGCTCATCTCAGTGTTTCTTTTGCACCGCACTAGGCTGGGTTATAACCCTAAATCCTTGTGCTGTCGACAGTCACGCTGGCAACCTGGGTGGGGGCGGGCAGACATTTTGCAGGAAAACCATTTTGACAGCTCTAGTTCTAGTTATGGCCCGTGGTCCATTGGAAACGAATGACAGAGCAGCTTGCATTAGTATAATGCTGGGGGTTGTGGGAACACACAGCTCCAATTCCAAACACAAACGACAACCAAAGTGCGGGTACGGCTCTTCCCCCTCCGTTCGCCAGTCCTCCTCTCTCACAGGACGGGGGACTAGGGTGGGGATGGGCAATGGCACGTGAATGCAGCCCCGCGGTACGGCTGCGCGTGCTCTCACGGGGTCTGCTGCTTACTACAGCAGAGACGGATCCTGAGGGGCTAAACCTGAACGATTTGGCCTAATAAAACTTGGTTAATCAATGCCAACTTTTCTTGCCACCATGGAAATGTTTTCTGGAAGCATTATTTAATGTCTACCTACACAACATGCTGGATTCACAACCGCATAATTACACCTTCCAAAATAATACATTGTAGCCCTCTAAACCCCTGAACAGGGAGGTAACGAATATTTTGATGACAAGTGCTCTAGAAGGACTTCAAAAGCACTGCCTGCTGTGGAGAAGAAGAGGAACTAATCACCCTTTCTAGCTCCTCTTTGATTTGTGGGGGAAAAAAAACCCTCCACATTTCTTTGAAAATCAGCAATAAAGTTTATAGAAATCTGCTTTCTGTCCTTTCAGGTTCTCACTTTTCAGACATATCCATTTGCTGGTATGTAAAATACATGTAAGCCTCCGAGTAACAACTATACTATCAGACCTTTATTACCCAGTAGAACAGGGAAATTGGCATATCCCAGATCTGGAAGAGGAGGATAGGGAAAAGATCTTAGGAGATCTGTGAGAACCAAAATTTGGAATATAATTCAGGATTTCTTGCAAATGTTGACCAATTGACCTGCCCATTGAACATGTGCCAGGCTGTAGCCTCATTAAGAGATTCCAGATTAATCATACGCCTCTTAGAAAGGCATCTTAGCGAGCTTTTTCTGCAAAGACTATTGACGTGGTCCCAGTTATTTTGGACTCTGGTAAATATAACGGCAGGATTTTTAGCATGTGTGTTACAGAAAGAGGTGAAGAGGTATGTCAGGCTAGTTTAAGCACAATTTCAGCACCAGTCTGGCTAAAGCTGTTTCTAAATCAATCTAGTTCTGCTGCTTCCATGACCAAACCACACACAGAAAGGCATTAGGAATGGAAATGATAAAACCCCAAGGAACAGCAGTTTATGATGAAAACAAAAGGGCTGATAATTAAACTTCTACCATTGGTCTTAGTTGGCAGTCAGCTCAGTTAGCAAAGAGTAATAGAGAGAGACAGTCCAAATTCTCTGCTGTCTGTCTGTGGGACTGATCAGCCTTGACAATGTTTCACCCTACCTCTCTAAAAAGGGGTGAAAGGCTCTATTCTGGCAACAGGCAAAGCTGTTTCCATCTGGCACACTCCTCCTTTCTCATGAGTTTCCCCTACTGATTATTAATGAGCTGTTTTATATAAAACCCCCACCCTATTTGACTCTGGACTCCCAGCTCGTTCTTGTCTGATTACTTCAATTTTGATGCCCACAAGACATTTTAATAAGAATTAATTTCCTACCTGAGAAAGCCGTGGTAGGTACCACACAGTGATGTTAACGAAAAACAGTAGGTGCCGTAGCATCTGATTCCTGGGATTTTGTGATTAATTGTGACAGCAGCATTAACAGTAAATACATTTGTTTTATGTCAGCTGCTGATTGACAAAATATTTATCTATTTTATTCCAGTATAGGTCATATCTATGAATCCCCAGGTGAATTCAAAAGTGGCTTCTCTAGCCACTACAATCTCTACATGATAAAGTATTCCTGTGACTCATTTTTAAATATATATCCTGCTGTATGTGAATTTACAGGGTATTTTTTCAGAAATATTTATTGCACGTTCTGTGCTTCACTGCTCTGCTTAGCAGGTTAGAATTAGTGGGAATTTTTTTTGTGACTGGCATTTGCATAACTTGGACATCATGACTTCTGTAAAAATTCTGTATTTCCAAAGCTCTTCTTATCATAGGGATCTAGTATAAAACATATTGACCTTCTGTGCTTATTAATGTCCTTTTACCTACTGTTTGAGCTTCTTGCAATTTGTAATGTGTTTTATCCTGACAAAATGATAAAGAGGTAGAGAGGGAGGAACTGAATCAACAAGAGACAAAGGGACTTATAAGTTGCCCAAATAATCAAGCCAGATTATAGCTGAAAAAACAAGGAGAAGTTTCCTTCTGACCTACGCTGCTGCTCTCCCAGCATTGCACCCTCTTTCCAGTTTCTTCCATTGGGAAAGAATTCTTCATGTAAATAATTTTGGATATAATGACACGTTTTTAATAGTTTTAAGCATGCTTATTCAGTTTTACTTTTTCTCTTCCCTTTGCAAAATGCCCTTCATAAAAATGGAAGTGCATTAAGATTTCTCCTTCAGTCTCCATTGCAAATAGGGACCTGAATCAAAGACCTGGTTTGAGCGCTATTAGTAGAGGCACATCAGATCAGATGAGTTACAGCTGATGAAAACTACATTGTAATTTTGTCAGAGCAAACTATCAGATCATCAAATATGATTTTAAATGAAGTCTGAAGTCTGAAAGGATTCTAGAAAGAACCATTTTCAGATAAACGCAAGGAGAATTACTCAAAATATAAGGAGGGAGCTGCGAAAAAAAGGTTTTCAGTTTCTTCAGTTCAAGTGGTTTTATGTATTTGTGAATTTTCTAAAGCATTATTTTCCTTCACTGTCATTGCCTAAAACATTGCACTCTGCAACTGTCGTCGTGCATTTACATTTTTCTTTGTCGCTGACGACAGCCGGCTTGAATTAGAAGCTGTTCATAGCCAAGTTCTGAAGTATCCGATATTAACTCGGATGTGGCAATGGACTAAAGCAGGGCTGCTCCACCCCTTCTCCCAGCCTCGCAGGGAGTTGAAGGGCCACGCAGCAGCTCCTGAACTGCCACTGTTCCCGACTGACATATTTTTTTTGCTTTACTTTAACACGTCAAGCTGTCTGTATCCCTCTGTCAGCTCCAGGCAAGGACGCCAGCCTCTAAGATAAGGGCAGCACGATCAGGCAAGGTTGGTAGTTGTGTCAGCCACCCCAGCTTAACCTGCTGCTGCGCGGCTCTGTACGCTGCCAAAACTCTGTCATTCCTGTCTCATGGGCAGCAATTGTCTGTAAAACCAGCCTACTGCTTTACAAAAGTTACTCCTTCACCCCAGCTTGGGGATTTGTCAAAGTTCTGAGTCACTAAAAGGCCCCATCGAGGCTCTCTGGCTCGGGTCGTGGTCCCGCAACCCGTGCTGGCAAGTAGCCCTGACTCACGCTGTTTGTATGAACAGGAGTGCTCCCTTCACTCCTAAACACAAGGCAAAGGTTCAGGTGGGGCATATAATATTAAGCGCAGAACACTAAATTATTACCGTTCAACCTAACTCACAGCTCCCCAAAATATATTTGAAATTTCATTAAAATAGATCATGCACAAAGCGAGTCAGTGCTCTTAGTTGGGATTATATCCGTTATTGCCTAGTACTGTACTGAAAAAAAATTGATTTTAATACACTCTGCAATGTTCCTAAAGGCTTAGAAACTAACGTCAGCTGAATATATTCATACTGGATGTTCAATCACTGCACCAAATACGCTCTGCAAACTAGTCACCTTTAAAATGTTAGTGGCACCTTCTTGAATAATTCGCTACCACCAGATAGCACGTCCATTGGGTCCTCTTGAAAGTTGAAAAGGAAAGGATGGACAGGAACATGATATGATGACACCAGTGTTGAAGTGATTTAATTCAATGTTATTGAATTAAATAATTAACTATTCATTTGGATTTTTTTCCCCCATGTTGTAAAATTTCATCGGGGAATTTTCCTAAATTCCTGCATTCTTTTCCTGGCCTTTCTTTCAGTCTTTCATTTTCTTTCCCTTTTCCTTTCCTCTTTCCTTTGCCCCCTTCCTCTCCTTTTCCTCTTTTCTTTTCCCCTTCTTTTCCTTCTCCTTGTTTTTCTATTCTACTCTAGTCTGTTCTACATTTTTGGTTTTACTATTCTATTACCTTTTATTTCAAGAAAATTCTAGACATGTGATACAGTTTTGCATGCTTTTGCTCCTAATAATAATTATGGGTCAAATTTTGCACCCTATAAATTTGGCTGGATAAATTTGGTGTAATTCCACTGATATTAATGGAATTTAAACTGATATTAGACTCTAACCCTACATTTTAATGATGGATTTGCATGGTCTCAGCTGTGAGACAATTTGTCTTAAGCCCGCATTAAATCAGAAAACGAGTGTTTCTGACTGAGTATGCCAATCATTCTAGCTTATCTAGTGAGAGATGCCACATGCTTTCTCCTGTTCTAGCCCTATTTTTTGACAGCTACTTATGCTACTTATTGTCTAATTGGGCCTGCCAATCCTCCCTGTACATCCCAATCTGTCCAGCCCAGACACAAGAGTCTGAAACGTTTTTAAAATCTGCATACGGTTGTTGATTACAGGAGATGGGGGAAAAAAACATACAGCCTAGATGTGACAACCTGCTTACTTCTATATGATTATTGTTCAGAAAAATAAAGAATTGCAAAAATTAAAAGAAGAAATTATATCCGAGTACTTCGGCTTTCTGACTATAAGGGGAGGAAGGGTAATATGGACAGGATGAAAGCCACATTTTCTTCTAAGGCTTTCACACTCGCAAGGCAGTAAGGGCTAAATCCTGCCATTTGTTGCTTGCCATGCTGTGAAAGAGGAGGAGGTAAGAGCTATTCCCAGGTAGTACCAAATGGCAGGAGTCAGAGCTTGCCAATGTGCCCCAATGCACAGCGTAGGGTTTCTGGAGGAAGAGGATGTCCTCACACATAGCAATGGCTGGTGGATTAGGACCTGCTTTGCCTCCATGCAGAGAAACAAGAAGTCCCCCGTGCTGGGTCCCGCTGCGAAATCCTGCTCACCGACACCAGGATTCCCTCCGCGGAGGATACATCTGCCAATCTCTGCTTAGCCTTACGGTTGTGACTTGCCAAACAGCACGCCAGCATTTGGACTAGAGTTTCTCAGTGGGGCTGGCAGAGCTCTGACATCTGCCGGGACCTGATCCAAAGCTCCTGGGATTCAATGGGGAAAAAAAAGTCCATTGATCTCGGTGGCTTTGGATCCGTCCTTTTGCTCGTCTGCTTTGACAATTTATACAACACTGACATGGATATCTCACTTTTGAAGCACACAGAGCACATGGTTTTAATCTCACCATTTCCCTGGTGAGAAGGAAGGAAGTGTGCTGGCAGCTAAGACACTGAGAAACACTCATTATTCTGTACATTATTATTACTTTTTATGTCCCCAATGGAAGGTAGAAATTACAATGAAAATTCACAAATATTTTGTTTCACAGTCTTTGCCTGCCCTTAAAGGCACAGTAAAATATTACAAAGTGCAAATTTTTGTGTGTGTGGAAAAATGATGAGAATGTTTTGTACCAAAACGGGAGGTAAGAGAACATTAATAACTAAAAGCCACTGCTAAATAAATGATCCCTTTCCCTAGGAAAAGCTCAGAGAGGGAATCTTTCCAATGTACCAGGGAATTCTCTTCTCAGATTGGAAGGTGAGAACATTTCATCCTTGTGAAGTCTTTGTTTGCAAAATCAAGATTACTGGGCCATTGGCAGCAGTGCCCTTCTAGTTTCGCTGCTCCGGACCAAGTCCTACAGTAACGGTGGCTACAAACCAAACTTAAAGTAAGTCACAACTCAAGATTCCTTGTGTCCTGAAGAGCAGTTTTCAGGGGCAGCCAGGGGTTGCTATGCTGAGTATCTGGCCGTCAGACCTGGTACCCTGTGCAGTTCTCCAAGGGATGCCCCCACAGCACCCAAGTTCATGGAGTCAGAGCACCTCCTGCCCACTGGAGAGATCCACAAACCACCAGTCACTTTCATAAAGCAGGAGGGATGCTTCGCTATATTTTTAGATTTTCATTCCAGTCCAACACCTTTTTCCTTCTTTGTTTCCTCACTGGCTAGTGCAATTTTTTCAGCACTAGATGTCAGTGTGGACTTGCGATACCAGATTGCTCTGTATTTTTCCTTTAACACAAAAAGAATTGCCATCCAGAATGAAACCAAGTCTCTCCAGCCTGATGATGTGGTTCCTACAAAACAGGTCTTTTCTTTACTGTTCAAACTCCACATGGAAGGTGTAGAACCGCATTCTGTCCTTGACTGGGATTAATACAGCTGCAAAAGGGCCCTATTTATTTTGTGATTATATCACATCTGAGTTAAAGAGGAGCTACCATGACTCTGGAAGAAAAGCTTTGTTTAGAAAATAATGAAGAAAAAGAAAAGGTTCTGAATTATGTTGACAAATTGTGACCCTGCTAAGGTAGCGTTGTGCAGGTGCTCCACAGGGATGGTTAATCTTGTAACAGTACTCATCTCAACGAGAACCTACTGACGAGACTGAGTCTTTGCATTCCTATTGTCTGGAAAGACATTGCATCATCTAGAAATGTTTTGCTACACCAGGCTGTTACAAGGACTGTTCTAACTTGAACCTGGTTTATTATTTGTCTGGCATTTTCTGAATACTGAACTGAAACCAGCTTGGGGCAGAGGAACAAACCAGGAAGCGTATGCTGGCTTTCTGAAGAAGTGAAATGACTGGTTTCTATCATTCTTTGGAAAACATTTCTTTTTTTTAAGAAATTTAAGTCCCTCAGTCTAAATTGTGAGTGGTCCCTGTGCTGTTACGGGGAGGCTGAGGAAGATGCACGAGCACCCCGACTCCCCTCGTTTTGCAAGCAGCAATCTAGAACAAGACACAGCTCCTCTTGCTCCTGGAGAAGTACAAACTGGGGAAGGGCAGAGCGGGGAGAGGAGGGAGCGGGTTCACAATTCCGATTTCTCATCTCTTACTTTCATGGGTTCCGGCTTCTGTCGAGTGGATCTGAGCCAACACGACAGATGGAGCCTTTTGCACCACCCTCGTGCTTGGTTTACACCAGGCGTGATGCACAGAAGCCGAGGCAGAAAATGCTTCTGGCAGAGAACACGAAGTGGAGCTCTCTGACATTCCTCCCGACTCGGTATAGATGCGGCTGCGATCTAGGGCTTCAGAAAAACCCAGTTACGTGCTTTTGTATTCTTCACTATGCATTACTTAATAAAGTATTACCCTGATACATACACTAGTACGCCTTGCTTTTATTATACTTGAAGGTTGTTACTGTCCCTTTGACTTCTGTCGCACGAAGTCACTGCAACACATGCGTGACTGCCCAAGCAGCTGTGCTTAAAAGCCCTATGAGTAACTGCCTTATGTGTTTTTGTTTCTCATTATTAGGCTTATCAGTAGCAGACTGTAAGTAGGAGGCTACAGAATATTAAAAGAATAGTGCTTAAAACTATCAATTGAAAATATTAGCAAATACTGTGCAAAAATAAGGACAAAAGTATTTTTTCTCCTAGATTCTGAGAAGTTAAGGTAATATTTGGCAGATAATACAGAACCTGAGAGAATACAAATTGTCCTTGGCAAATCTAACCTCACATGGCTCTACCACCTGCTGTCATTCCTACATATTTCACTTTGTTATTGTTTCTGTAACACTGTTTTCCATTTACTCACCTCTTTCTATAGATGTCTAGCATTCAAGCAATTAGTACTGCTAACGAAAGATGTATCCTGTAAAAGAGCTCATCTGCAATCAGGTTCTGAAGACTGATTTACCCATGTAATATTCACTGTGTCAAGACTTGAAGTGCCTTCTTCATTAACTATCATGAATTGTTCAGATAAGGCTCTCTGTAAAGCCAGCTGCCTCTCTAGGTGCAGAAGGGTTTTGTGGTCTCGCAGCCTACATTGCAAGGCAAAACTGTAATTCAGGAATACACTTTGAAAGACTATCATTATTTCCCTCTGCAGAAGTAAAGGGAGCTGAGGCAATCAACAGTCCCCCCCCAACTCCTGAATCCACATTCAGCTGGCATTGCTGGGTGCTGATACACGAGATCTGAAAACAAGAGAGAGTAAACATACTTCCCATCTGTTAGTTTGTCCTCCACCCCCTCTTCTTAGAAATCGCAGAAACGGAAAGATTAGCAGGATGAGACCTTTATACGTCAACTCATCTACCCCGGACTCCCATACCGACAGATCTGTGTATCGCGCCTTGCCCAGATAAACACGTATTGATGCCCCTTCATTTATGAATTGGTGCAAATGCCTTTAGTGTAGATATGGGCATAGTCTCAGCAACTATTTGTCTTGTTAGTCCTTGAGCATATAGTAAAAATGGTCTGCACAGTAGCTTCTGAAGAAAGATAGCGTTGGGCGAGCTGTAGCTGCATGAAAGGTCAGGAAGGGGATAATTCATGCAAAGCTGATAACAAAAAAAACCATGAACAAGTACAACTAACAAAGTTTATTGGAGAACCAGTAACAACACTGGCCTGATTATGCACTAAAATGGCAAATTCATACGAATGGCACTTGGTATTGCATCTGGTTACCTACAAAGGTGGTACGATAATACAACTGTGAATGTAGAACAGCTTACACATTATTATGGTGAATACTCTTTCCTATTAAAATTGTTAGATTAAAGTATATTTCTTATAGTACTACTTCATAGCATGTGGTAATAATGGAATGCACAGCACAAATTGCCATTTCTTCAAGTAAGTTATTTCCAAGTATTTCTTCCTGTACAAAATGGTCAATCAATAAGTCCAGTCAAAATGTCAGTTTATTTTTAAGACTATGTTATCTATTCTGTGAACATCAGTTTTCTCTATGGGTGACTCCAGTGTACAAACCACAGCATACTGTTTACAGTGTGATAGAAACTTCAGGAAAGCATAAGCTTCAAACAAAAGATAGATGGTTTTACACAGAATTTTTATAAAGCAAGGATAAACTTCCTTGTAAGCATCACCACACATTTCCAAAATAATATTAGGACCCAAACCTCGAGCTTTACAAGTTGCTTTTTTTTTTTATTCCATGAAGACTGATCAGAACGTGTTGCAGGACTGTTTTACATACATCAGTGTAAGCATATGCATAAATCTTCATAGGATTAAAGTCAATATGTACAAAGAGTTATTCAATGCAAATAAAAATCTAAGATACTGGATAATAGGGTCTCCTACATCTCTTGAAATACCAGTTACCACCTGGAGATACATTGATACCAAAATATATCTAAAAAGATGCCTAGAATAGGTTTCTGTATAATTCGTAGTCACATGGACAGGGATAATATGGGACCTATTTCCCTTAGCTTACAGATGCGAACATATAACAGTCTCATCTGCTGGATGGCCTACTCTAGCTGCAGACGTAAGGCATGTGTACTTTACACATCTTATTTTAGAGGGATAAAACTGTTCTGGTTTGCTTTCTCTATGAGCAACTGAACACTTCAGAAGTCTCTATTTGCAGTATCTGTGAAGAAGTGGTGTGCAGTGCTATTTATTTAAACAGCTGAAACATACAGTAACGTAAAAACTGCATTGATCTCTTCCAACCACAACGTGCACCTTTAGTATCTGCTCAGAAAATCTAGTTGCCCAAACACTGTTTAGGAGCCCACACTAGCTATTATAAAATTAAGCTATACGCTACGAGCCTGTGCTGTTACTTTCTAAACCTTTCTCCTTTAGGAAGGAGTGCCTGATCAGTTCTGAACAGAATGTAAACCGCTGGCTGGCTTTATTAGCTCGGGGTCAGATGCTTTTGTCAGAAATCTTGCTTGAAACCTTGTTTCAGCGTCCCTGTAAAAGCCACTAAAGAGGGAGGCAGGAGGGGAGAGGGAGGATGATCTCTGCATACTCACTGTTGAGCAAAATTCAGACCCCTGTTCCATTTATCAGCACACATTTTCCAAAATGTGCAATATTATGAATTTGCAACTAACTTCGTATGCTTAGGGCACACCTGCCACCTGGTATTTTCAAGGAAACTGTTCAAGAAACAAGTTCATTATTTTCACTTGCTGATAGACAAGGTAGTGTAACCAGAACTGAAATGGAGGTATGCAGCTTATAACAAAGAACAGCGAGTATACTTGCCTGTCTAAACCAGTTTTTTTCCACTATCCTGGACAAGGAACAAGAAGGTGAGCTCCTATTTCGTGCTTATTTAAGTATGAATAAGATTCCCTAGATATGTTTCTACAGGAATCACAACAGCATTCACCCATATAGGCCTATAGAAGTCAATTTTTTTGTAACTACCTGCTTTCCACTGAGTCCTTGAGATCTGTGGAAATATGGTCAGCAGCAAGATGTTCTACTTTCTCTCTGCACTGTTTCCTCTTGTCACTGGTTATTTTCTATGCAGGGTAGGAAATTGAAATTTTTATGCAAACTATTTCTGGAGTGTATTAATGAACAAATGGGTGGAGGTTACAGTGCCAGGTACTTGCCTCTACAAGACTTAACAGCTAGTAGACAGCCATTTGTTAGAAGAAATGTTAGCTTGAAAACCTAACTGTACTGTTGGCTACATAAAGCAAATTTCCATGTGTAGAAAAATTTCTATTAAACCATTTTTAGAGGGACCGGGAAAGATGGAGGGGAGAAAGCTGGCTCAGAAGCATGTCACATTGCTTTTCTGAAGATGTAGGTGTTCTTTGAGGTATGTGTCCTGTTTAGACTCACACTTGATAGTGAGAGAGCTGCAAATATATGCCCTACATGCAAAGCAAAAACTGAAGCCCCGCAAAAAAAGAAAAAAGAAAATCACATTGCACTGGGAACAACCATGCTCTCTGTGAAGGGAACACAGGCTGTCCTGTTGTTGTGACTTCTTTTCTGTGAAATATTCTATCCTGTTAAAAGTAATTTTCTGATTGTAAGGCTGAGTAACTCTTTGGATGTCTTGAGGGCTTTTTTCCCCCCATAGACTTTATCATTTAATCCTAAATTGAATAAAAGGTTATTCCCAGCCAAATATAACCTGTATTTAATACCTGCCCAACTCTTAGATCCACTGTAAAGAAACTAGAGAAAGTACTGTGGTACTGTGTAGCAATGTACTATTTTCAAAATGCTCTTTATTCTAGCAGCTGACCATCTCCACTAGTACTCGGTAGTGGAAATTTTAAAAACTCCATAAAACTCTGAGCATGCTGGCCTCTAAACCTGCTCCGATAGGGCTGAATATGCCACAGGCATTCTGTGAGCAGCAGAAATTATGAGTCATGTTTGCAACATCCTTTGCCCATGTGGATTCTTGGAATCTAGCAAGCTAGGAATTCCTATGGTAGCTTTCCCTTCTGTGGGAACATTAATAGGATCTCTATCTTCCACATAACCTGTATTGTCTCTGAGACATTTGGCTGAAGCTGGCCAAGGGTTTCAAAAGTAACCGCTGGTAGAGCAGACAGCACATTCACACTGATTTTCTTTCTGCAGCAAACTGAACTAGAAAGTGCTCATGCTTGATCTACCTTGGGGTATCTACCACTGGTAGCAGAGACTGCAGCTTATAATTCACAAGTGGGGATGGCATAGCTTGGGACGGCAGATTATCGACCCCAGCTGTCTGCCCGGCACCCAGTACACAAGACCAAGCTGTTCATGAGACAGCTGTGGAATCACTGCCTCTTACTGAAACCAGCAATGGTTTACAGCAGCATCCTCTAAACGGGGTTCAGATTATTCGCAGAGTGTTTCAGCTATCCAGAAAAGCTGTGTCGTAATGAAGACTTAGGGCTGGTAACCTCTTCTGCCATCCCCAGCTATGGTACCTCTTCTTGCAAATTGAACTGTGGGTTGCACTGATGCCGGAAAGCAACCGCATGCATTGTAATGGAGATGGCGAAAGGAGGGGGAAAGGGAGGCCTTTGCACCTGTTCCCATCTGAGGATGAGCATCAAAGATATCACAGATGTACATGTAATATACATGTTACATTTGTACATTACACATATGTAATACATATAATAATGCACATATAATAATTACATGTACATGTAATAGGTATAGTACAAATGTTACATAATACTTTGGATATTAATTAAGGTTTTGATCTGCTTTATTGTATTAATTGTAAAATAGCTTGGGTACTATGCCATTGTGACACAGGCACGAATGTAGTTGGAAACCCAGAGACGGTTTGACAGAGAGTCCCGAGATGGTGTATAGCACTGCTTCATGGTGACATACCTTATTTTAGAGCAGACGATAACCCATAAAAACACACAGTTTACCTTGGATGACCAATTGTAGGAATCATGTTTATATAAATTCAATGTACGTGACATTCAATATCACATAGCTTTAAAGAACAAGATAATTTTATGTCTCTGATAGTTTTGTCATGAGCAAACTGAGCCTGTTACCCACATCGGTATAATTTACAGGGACAAAATTTTCGGCTGCTAGTTAATCCTTGTGTAAAGCTCTCATCAATAAAAATGGGAGGTTTTCTCTGAGTGGGAAACTGAGGTCTCCAGGATTTTCTTATATTGCCTGTGAACCCAAGATATAAGAGATTTTCGTCCTTCTTGTCCAGCTTCTCCCCGGCACATACCACGAGAACCGAGACTCACAGCAAACCGCGCGGCTTGAAAGTCCCCTACCCGGGAAAGCTCCCGACAGGGGTAAGCGGCCCTTACGCCAACCCCCCCGCCAAACCCAGGCTCGGGGAGCGGCGGGCTGGGCCTTTCGCCCCTCAGCCGGTGCGCGGCCCAGCCGAGCAGCTGGGAGCCGCGCT
>NW_009198270.1:0-26360 GCF_000690835.1 Fulmarus glacialis
TCTCACGACAGTGGCCAGGTTGAGTTCTTTGATGGTTCCAAGGTCTTACATTTGTTGCCACTTTTTATTTTCTGATGTCTATATGGCCTCTGTATGAAATAGTTAGCAAGAAATGGTTTTGTACAGTCACCTTTATCTAGACCATGATAAAAACCTTGCATCTGTTAATGCTTCTACTGTGTTGTATTAGTATGCTGTAGAAAAGATTACTGAGTTTTGGTGAGTAGCATATCTCAAGCTTATTCAGCTTGCAACTGAACTTTGTTGGATTCATGATTCCAAATATTATAATAAACAGTTGAGTTTGGTTCAAAATCTAGTCCACTGCTTGGAACCACTGCCATAGGTTCCTCTTGTGCTATTTTGCTAACAGTAGTATGTAGAGAAAAGAGGAGGAATTTTAAAGGATCTTAGCAAGAACTGGATGTCAAACAAAACATTCATCTTTTTTTTTAATTTCCGTTCATTCTCACAATGTGCTCAAGAAAAGTGGGCACAAGGTACTTGTTGGGATTTTCTTCTCATCTGCCAAGATTGCAATTATACAAAATAAGCTGATTATACCTGATCTGTTTTTGCTTCTCTATAGTATAGACGTTTGGATGGAACATTGATGTGCTTTCATCAGCACATGTACCCACCACATACAGCAAATGTACATTTACATTTTTTTTTTCCTTACTGGCGCTATTTGAAAAAACCAAAATGCTATTGTCTTTTTCAGCTTCTCCCCCAATGTAAGTCAAAGATTTCAGGATGTTGCAGTGAGTTAAAACCATTGCTGTTCACTCATGTTTTATAATAAATCTTTTCCTGTCGCATCCCACCCCTTGCACAGGACTATGAGCTTCATATTAGAAGCCATAGATAGATTCTCTTAATTTTTTTTTTTTAATTTGATTGGAATAGATCACTTTAACTAAAGCTACACAAAGTAGTGTTATTCAGAGCAACACATATCATCTCTATTCAGGATGAAATGTAATTAGGAAAGCGTGGTGGGCAGTACCCCAGCACACATCCAGAACTTTTCTTTCCAAGCTGGAAGTTAATAATAATCAGCCTACCATTTCTGTATATACGCATTGCATCAAATTGTAAATGTATGTAGAAATCACACAACTTTCTCAAGAACTGAAGACTTGTGTTGCATGGCAGTTTTACACCCTTGAAGGTAACTGTCAGGATAAGTGTTCTTTGAGATCTAGTCTTTAGATTCTTGTCTTTAGATTCTAGTTCACCATAGCATTTAAAATTAAATTCTGAGTTTCACTAATGGTTATAATAATTTGGAAATGACAAAATTGGTGCTCTAAGTGGTCTAAATGACAGGATAGAACAAGTAAGACATAACAGTTTTACTGTTGTGGACACACATCATGTAAGATCATAGTATTTTTCAGTGTGCATGGAAATGCAAGGGAAACAAATAAATAAATAAACAAACCCAGGCATAATGTTAGTAAAATTTACTTGTCAAACACTTTAAAGTCACTTATTTTTGTTTTTAGGCAAATATCTTTGTGATGAACAGGTAAAGTATTTTACTTGTACCCCAGTGCCTCTATGAAAGCCATAGTTAAGCTTGATTACACATAATTGTAACAGGCACAGGACTTTCTTGTAGCAATTTACTGGGTTTTTTAGATTTGTGCAGTTAACCTCCACAGACAAGCAATATTCAGAGGAAGTTTTTTTCAGTAAAAAACCCATTTTTAAATCCCTAGCATAACCCAATCTATCTTCTTCCTTTTTCTTCTGGGTGTGAAAGTGGAAAAACAAGATGTTGAATGGAATTTTCCAATAGAGAAGTCCAGTCTATCTATGCAAAGTCAAATAGATGGCTAAAAATGCCCATAAAGACTCTTATAACATGCTTTCGTGAAATTTCAGTTGCTTAATTAATCTCACGAAAAAGAACAAGTGAATTCTAAGCTGTGAGGCTTCTTTTATTTGTCTGCAGTGTAGTTTTATGTTAGGTCATGTTCCTCAGAAAGTGTGTTATATTAGAGAGGAAAAAGTCTTGTTTGCCTTGTCCTTGTTGCTAAAGTCTTGGTCAGGTTGACATCTTTGGAAAGAGAAGGAAAGTGTGTCTTCCTTAAGCATGGGCCAGGACTCTCAGGTGGACGAGAGGACAGGAGCAAAGAAAGAAGGAGGCACAGCAAAAAAATTGTAATCATATAAGATATAGATAAGAATAACAGGAAACTCTTTGTAGACGGAAGAGGGGCACATGCAATAAAGTCTCAAAGTTAATCAAAGAGAGGAACTTTTTCTTAGAGATTTCAGTGGAAATTGTGCATCCCCAAAAAACTCTAAAAGTTGCTGGACTGAATGCAATCCTGGAGGGCAGGATTTGTCCTGCAAGGATAGAATATAGGAGTGTAGGGCCTAAAGATGCTTTCTTTTTTTTCTTTTTTTTTTTTTTTCCCTTCAGAAGAATGTTTTTAGAGCAACACTTCCTCCTTGCTTCTTTACTGAAATAGAATGAAGTAAAATTAAGTTATTCGAAAGTCCACACTGCATTAATATTAGTACGTTCGGTTGCACTGTAGTCACTTTTCCTATTTCAAATACTACCAAGGCATCTTTCTCCCTCTTTATCCATATCCATGGATAGCTTCCAAAGCTAATGTTTTTCATTTCAGCACTGACTGCTTCTATAACCTGCATTAGAAGCATACCGATCTTGAAGCTCCAACACATCCCATGCATGACATCCCTTTTAATCTTCCATTTTGTTTGGTGCAACTGGGCTCATCACTCCTGGTCTTTAAAGAGGAGGAACACCCGTTGTAAGACACAGAAGTGGATAGTCAGGGAAAATAAGGTACTCCCACCTAACAATTTTATTTTACAAAATTCTCAGCTGCCATAGGCTTGAAATTTTTATGTTTGCTTTTTCCTTTGAAGAGTATGAGAAAAAGCAGTGCTTGTGTGGGTACATATGTACAAGAAGACATCTACACCTACAATATATGTCACAGGGCTATAGCATCTTGAAAATACTATGACCACTATTGGTTAACTATTTTTCTGTACTATCATTTCGATAACAAATTGTTAGGATTGAGCTAAAATCAGTACATACTAAGCTAGTTGAAGCAGTTCTATTGCCTAACGATAATTCTTTATTCACATTTATGCTTTGAGATACTATCATTATCTAATTTTAATCCATTTAATAAGTGCTAAATTGATTCTCTATGATGTGAATTCTTAATTAGGATGTCATGTGTTGTTAATTTAAACGGTTGAAAGAAGTCCAAATATATTGTGTCAACCAAGTTTATAATCTAAAAATCATATTGTTTGTATGACATGACCAATTTTCCATAAAACCATGTTAACTGGTGTTAATTATATTTTCATCTTTTAACCCTTTAGAAATAGACTCCTGTGTTGGCTATTCCATTACTTTGCTTAGGATCAGTGTTGGCTTTACAATCCTGTAATTACACAGGTCAATTTGCTTCACTTTTAAAATATTGGTAGCACGTTGATTCTTTTCTAGACAACTACCATGTCTTCCTTGCTAGGACTTAAGATAATTTTAAGTAAAGATGTTCAGGGATATTCTGTTGTAAAGGAAGATGAAGCATATCACTTTCCCAGTTTGAGGGGACAAATTATATACACATGCATTTGTATAATTCCTTGGGTCCTCTTTTCTCCAGTTTTTGAGAAAGTTATTACATGTGACCTCATCCAGTCAGCTGGGACCTTCCTTGTCCTCCATAAGTTCTTGAAAATAATTGCTAATAGTTCATAGACTGCTTCAGTTTAAGTACTTTAATATGAATTTAATTAGGCCCTGTTCCCTTGAATATGTCTAAATTTTCTAAACAGTCATTAACCTGTTCTCTTCCTATCCTGCCTTTTACTTAATTTTATTTAAACTTTTATTATCTAGCTATGATTTTTTTTTCTGGAAAAGTGAAGGTGTTGTTCATTGTCCTTTCCTGCTAGCTATTATTTTTTCTCTTACATTTAATGACTTTTTACAAGCTCTTCTATTGTCTTTTGCCTCATTCCATGGTTCACCTTTTCACAAGATTCATTCTTATGTTATTCTGATCATTTCTGAGGCAGCTGCACTTGCTTTTTACTGTACTTCCTGTTTTCCACCATAATATGCTGTGGTGGTGCATTTCTCCCTCTCCTCTGGGCTGCTCTATGATCTCAGGAATTCCCGTTAGGCCTTGGCCTTTGTGTAATGAGTTGTGCGGTTAAGCATCCCTTGGCCTTACCAGGAACTCTTGCATGGCTAAGGTGGGGAGTGACACTGACCGTACCAGGAACTCCTGTTGCCTGGCCAAGGTGGGGAACGAGAGCAGAGATAATTCATCATCCCCTGACATTCTTATCTGGATCGTAGCTCGAATGGAACGGTATCATCGTTACTGGAATCTTGAGAATTCTAGTAACTACCAACTCGGACTGTGGCCAGGATGGAAATTTACTGATGACTAAAGCCATCATCTTGCGACCCTATAAACAGCGGTCCTAAGTAAGGCCCTTTGAGCTCTCCTGGACCGCAGCGGGCTGTGCCCAGCATCTCCCTCTGAGTGGGATGCCTCTTAGAGCTTGCGAACTCTCAAGTTTGCAATATTCAGAGGACCGTTGCCAAAAGCTGATGACGGAACCTGGGCCAAAACCTTTCACTCCTCGAGACTCAACCCTTGCCCGTTGAGAAATGCTGAGACATTTGACGTGAATATTTCACTGAACTCAAGGGGAATTTTTAACAGGTATACCTTTGTACATTTATATATTTTTGTGTCTGTGTGCGTGCATGTGAATTGATTTAGGTATCTGATAGCAAGTAGAGTATAAATAGTCATCTCAAACTTATAATTAAGTCACTGTTGTGATTGTAGTAAATTCTATTGACTCACTTTGTAACTGTTAAATTAGTCTATGATTAAGTGCTGCTAAAATCTTGTGATCCACCTTAAAACTGTGAATGAACTTTAGACTGTTGCTAAACACATATAATCCCTTAGACACAAAGCATTGACCAAGTCTGGGACTAGGAGTGGATCCAGCCGCACCTAAGCTCCATCAGGGGATCCTGTGCTTCTTGTGGAGCCTCCATCTGCTGTCCTTGCCTCAGGGATGGTAGGGTGCGGCTCCACCTCCCAAAAAAAGAGATTTCCAGTCTATTTAATTGGTCCTCAGTTCCTCAGAAACAATAACTTTGATCTTTTGTTTTCCCTCCTGAGTTCTAATGTATCATTTTTTACATTTTTTACATGGAGGAGCAGAACTACCTACAATATTCAAAATGCAAATGAAATAGGTTTCTGTGTGATGTCAGAATAGTATTTTCTGTTTTGTTTGCTGTTCCTCTCCTAGCAATTCCTAACATTTTCAACAGCTTACAGTTTCATAGAATTATCTTTAGTATGCCAGAGTTCTTGTCCCTGAGTGGTAACTGTCAATTCAGAACCTATCATTGTGCCTGCAAGCTCATAATAATTTTTTTCCAGATTTATTTTTCTATAATTATTGATAATGAATTTCACCTGCTATTTCATCAGTCGGTTAGTTGGTACATAAACTTTTCTGCAACAAGTAACAGAAAGCTTCTTCCTCATCCCTATTCAGATTTGGTCTGCAACTACCCCTGGACATGTAAGATTGTTTGTAAACAAACCGACATTTTATTTTTCTGCATTCTATAATGAAATATTTAAGTACACTGTAAATATTAAAATTAAAGAACATATTTGTTGAAAAGGTTTGATTTTTTTTCTTCTCAAATTGTTGTATTACTTTCAAGGATTTTTATATTATATTATAAGATATGATATGATATGAAATGATATGTTATTATTACCAACAAGCCATCCATATGCTATGATAGTGAACTGTTAGCTTAAATGGACTTCCTTTAAAAATTTCTCACGTTGGTTTTCCATCTATCTGATTCTCATGTTTGCTTTTTAATATTGATAAAGAACGCGATAAGGTAGAAGCAACAAAAATTAATCTACTGGATATGGCCTATGGCCTTTTTGATAACAGCAAGAACAAAAAAATTCAGAGAAATTGTGAGACATCTCTTAGAATGCTGCTGGGAACTACATGACCTGTGAAGGAGGCCTTCTCTTTTTATAGTTGGAGACTGATAATAAATTGTACTGTAAAATTTCTTTGAAGAAATTTACTGGGATAATGATAAAATTGTGATCATCTAGAAAATTATCATGTAAGACCACACTTTTTTTAGCTTTAGGCCAACCTCATTTTAGCTTTAATAGCCACTTTTACAGTCCAATTATGTGCTCTCTGAAATATTTTTTTCTATTAGTTTTGATTTATCATTTTCACTTTCAGTAGTTGTTCCAATGTTCCTTTGCAGGAATCATATATATAATTTCATTCTTTTACTTATGTCATCTTCTGCAATCCTGAGCATATCTCTCTATCCCTTCTCTTTGTATGAGGGTTTCTCCATTTGTGTTTTTAAAACATCTTATTGAGATTAGAACCAGTATTACACATGCATTTCGAAGAAGGCTGAACTATTTACTTATGAAGATAATAGCATTTTGTCCTTCCTTAGGTATTTGTACTTCCAGCTCTTTGTCTATTTTCAAAACAGTATTCCCTATGGAACAGAAGGGATCTTCAATAATGTCTGGTTCTTTATCCTAAACTGAAACTATTGCTGTATAGTACTGAAAGTTCATGTGTAATTTTGCAGCTGGTTAATTTTTATAGACCACGATGGTTTCCAGTGAAGCAAGAAAAAGTATACTTCCGAGGAATATGGTATTATTTTGTGATACCCAGTTGAATTCTCTCCTCAATCTTAAGTTTCTTGTGCAAATCTTCTACAACTGTAACCTACAAATCCGTTCAGGAGTGGTAAAACCATTTCTGATTCTTCTTTCTATTTTTCCTATGCTGAAGCCATAGAGAGCCAAGCTCTCTATTCCTGCCATTGAAGAAGTACTTACGGTTTTAAGCATTTACTGTGTAATTTAATAGTGGCATTGAAGCTGCAATGACCTGAAGATAGGGAAGGACAAGTGTATAGATAAAAGTAATGTCCGTTTAGCCCATTTGTAATTTGTCCATTTATAACTCATTCGCCTAACAAAAATGATGGGCTTAACAGAGATATTTGCTTTATGTTACATTACAGTTGCAGACTTTGTCTTTATGTATGTTACTTCCATTTCATTAAGCGGAATTTTAATGACATTGTCTGGGACTGAAATTTGAATTCCAAGAGTGAGATGGAAGATATAGGGTAATAATGTGCTACTGGTCCAAATAGGTTTTATTACTGAGATCAGTGGGAAGATCAGCTTAAAGCTTTATGGTATATAATAAATAGTGTAAGAGTTGGAATAATTAAAACACAACATTTGTCATATCACAGTTTGTTCTATATAACAGTATTTTTTCTGTCTCTCTTCTAAATTTAAGAAAGTGTTATGTAAGGGTCCGATTCCGCTGTGTCAGGTATTATGACTTTTAACACAGGGAGGTATGAGGAATAAGAGGAAATAAACTAAATGATCAATTTTCTTGTATTTAAAACATGAATTTCTGTGGCCTGTCGTATAAGAGTTTAGATGTTAAACTGAAAATGTCCTGTGTGACACAGAAATGAACTTCCAAACGATCTCTTTTTTTTTTTTTTTTTGTAAATGTATACCTGTGTCAGCTCTCAGTTTCCCGTAACCTATCTTGACTATAGCTAAGACGGTAATTATGAAATGTTGTCAAATTAATGAATTTAGGTTTTAGAGGTATTGACTTCAACTTTCTGATAGACCTTGAACTACTGAAGTTTATTTATATATTTCTTCTTTAAAAGAATGGATTGTTGTGTAACCCACTTGTGTTTAAAACAATTTAAATAGTATTTATACATCTGAATTATTAAAGTGTGAGGATATTATTAATACTACTGGTAAAAATTGTATCTAAGTACAGATACAGATCTAGGTGCAGATTTGATGATGATTCACTAATCATCTAAGCTAGAATATTGGATAATGTACATGAAAACATAGTGGCATTAGGAGTTTCATTTTAACTGTGTATTTGTAATCTAGTAACAAGGGAAAAAAAGGTAAATTACTACCATGACTAATGAATTCAAGACTGCCTAATGTTATAATCTATGAAGTATTTTATTATATATTTCAAATACTTGGGTCAAAGTAATGCAAAGCCTTTTCATCAAAAAGACTTGAATTGCAATGTGACACCTTTCAAGTAGTAGTCATAATACTTACTTAGATGCTTAATATCACTTTAGAATTGCCATATTTCTTCCTTTGAAAGAAAACACTGCAACAGAAATGTCTTTGATTAAATTCGGAGAGATACGATCTTCTCATCAGAAATCTAATCCTGTCATTCTCCCAACATTAAAGAGAGAATATTCCCTGAAACTGGGTAAATATTGCCAGTTTACAAACAAGATGAAAAGTCTCTTTCCTCAGGCTATTGAAAGAGAGTACATGAAAGCCAAAAACAATTGAATAAGATCAATGTTAATATTTTTGGTAACTAGAGGAAGCTGATGTTTAAATTTGAGCTTGAGAGCTTATTTGCAAACTTCATGAAGTTCACAGAGCTCTAAAGACTGAGATCAAAAGAAGTCCAACACTGAATGAGTACACAGAATAATCCTAAAAGAATAGGGTTTTTATTGCCACACTTTAAATAGGTTAACATAGCTTTTATTTTCATGTTTGTCATTTTAAGCACCTTTTGTGTCCCATAGGGTTTCTCTAAGAGCTCAACATAGCTCCAACTGACTTGGTCAGAAAAATGTTCTCTTTTTAGCAAACAAATATATAGCCTCTTTGCAATTTATGAAGTAGAATAATTGGTGCATGCGTTGAAGTAATAGGCACAATGCACCTCAACTGAATTTAGACATTTAAAAAATTTGTTCGAATCAGTGAAAGTTGGACCGGTACTAGAAGAGACAATAAAATAAAAAGCTGTGTTAGATCCCAGAGGACAGAAGAATGTTGGGAATCATTATATGCCTGTACTACCCTAGATCTAGATGTAAACAAATAGTATTTTTTATGTATAAATACAAAACCCTGAATATGGCTTTCTCTGTCTTCCCTAAGTTTTGCTCTGTCATTAATATGTGTGATGGAAAGCTAGCTCTTTAGTAAAGAGAAATGTACAGGCAGTCTTGCATCTGACTTAATCTGCTTTGTTCTGTCACTCCTTCATGATTTCTTGAATGCTAAGAAAGTAAGTATTTAACATTGTGTTCTGCTGCTGGCAGAATTTTTGCATGGATTTATATTTCGCAATACTTTAGTAAAAAAATTAAAAATTCGGACATTATAACTGAGACTCCTACTAAAAGTTGATGTCTTTTTATGGGGAACAAAAGTTTTGTCACCTTAACCACAATAGACCTGCAATCAGTGTACGTATGAGAAACTCAGTCAGCTAAGGCACAGCTTTTGGGGGTTTCGATATTTTTCAGAAGTTTGGAAGGAAATCGTCTAATGCATGCATTAATTAATTGTAATACAAGAGCAAAGACAGATGTTGAACTGCAAAAGTGTATGGAAAGTTGTTAAAGTATCTAAGTTGGGGGTTCTTTTTGATTTTGCAGTGTGAAAACAACAGATCTTTGTCTCACTGTAAAATTAATTGGTAGAATATTAATTGATCTAAAATTGTGGTATTGATAGTAACACCTGTAATGTAATATGAATAAGAATGATATGATCTGCATGTTATAGTAAATCTTCATACCAGGAAATTTATGTGAAACTTGAAGATAGAAGTGAACGCTGTCCATTGAAATTAAATGGGTGCTTTCTGTCAACCTAAATAACTTGGTTTTGACTAGAGTACATTTTCTGTTAAGGATAGATAGTCTTCACTTCAATGTTTGTGAAGATGTAGATTTCTAGAGCTGGATAGAATTTTTCAAGGTTTTTATTGTCAAAATGCAAATAAGACATCCTCAGAAGTGTTCTATAAATTTATGACGTTTGCTGAACTGTTTTTATGTTGAACAAACAAGCACAAACCCTGAAAGCTGAGATAGAAATAAAGGTAATACATTTCATTTTGACGTTTTTATGAGTTATTTGGCTTTTCAATGTGGAATAATTTGATTTAAAAATTCCTTCTAATGTATTTTAAGAGAGAACTTAAAATTCATCATTAAAATATTTTTATGAGACAGATTTTATTAAACCTTTATTTTTCCAAAGAATAAAAGTATTTTAAAAAATATTTGACCTGAAATTATTTTTTATGTTTTTAACTGCTTGCTTTTGCTTGCAAATCAGATATTTAAAAATCCAGATTATTTCTCCACCTGAAGTAAAACTGGGCATTCTTGGATGAAGGGTGATATGTTAAGAAGAATGAAGTATTCGCTTAGTCTCTAAAGTTTATCCTGCGTTCTTGCCTTCCTCAGTAAGAGCTCGGTTCTGACTAAAGGCATACTGTACTAGTTTCCTACAAAAATGGAGTTTTCAACCTGCCAGAAAGCTTAGTTCATGGTAATTTCTGTTAAAAGCTTTGGTTCACTGATCACAACTGATCATAACCCTCTCCTAGGACTTGGTGTATCTCCTGAGAGTTAGAAAGCAACCTGATCTGTCTTCATTAATTAAAGATATTTTGATACTTCCTCTGTAGACCATGGAAAGAAACACTTGTTGCTTTCTTTTAAGGGATAAATCTTCAGCAATGCCTTTGAAAACCTTGTAGACAGTTTGCCTCCTGACACTCCTGCCTGAGACAGTATTACCCTGATCTTCAAGACACAACCGTTTTTTGGAAAAGAGTATTTTTTATCATTCTCACATGCTGGATTAGATATAGCTCTGCTATCAGTGGAGTAGATGAACTTTTAAAATGCAATTAAAATGTGGGTTCTGATTTTCTGTAGCTTCCCACATTTCCCTGTAGGATGTGCAGCTGTGGATAGCTGGGAAGACACAGGTTTCCAGTGCTCCACTCTGCAGTAGGAATCAATGTCTCAGTAGGAGCAGGCAGGTGAAACTACATTAAAGCATTTGTAAATACATATAATTTTGAATCCGTACGTATAAATATTATTTATGATACTGCTTTACTGGTGTTTTATTTTATATATATATGTATTATATATACTGGACTGTTTGGAAGATGTTTTCATTCATTTCATTCATTCTAGCTTTCTGGTAAGACAAATTATTTAAATAAAACAACTGACCCTGGAACTGCTTTGAATTCATAGATCGAATAGTTACTCTAATTTTCTCTTCAAAGTTTGATTTTAAGTTTATCAAGAAAAAAAATGTATGCTTCTTTTTATCCTGATGAATAACTTGTTATTTTGTGAAATACGTGGCATACCTTTCTGAACATGATTGTCAGCAATCTGTTCACAACTGCTTTAGGGAGTAAACATAGTGAATTGACTTCACATGTCATAATAAAGTCATCCTGCATCTTAAAATTTCTGTTGGAGTTACTGTGTCAACATACACACTTCTACCAGGATTTAACACTGGTACATTTAACAATGTTTGACAGCAGACATTTTTAATGGTGTTAAATTATATTAATTTTAATACTATTTGTTGAGCTGAATTTTCTTGTTATCCTGAATGCTTCAGATTTCATACCTTGGATTGAACTGGGAAACATTTAAATAACAAGAATTTTATCACTAATTTCATTTGAATTAGATTTACATCATTTTACTACAGATGTAGCAACAGTTCATAGAACCAGAAGTGCTTTGTTTTTATTTTTGCTGCTCAAATGGAAATTAATAGAGAAACTGCTTTAAATCTAATGGCAAAGAAATGGAGCCTTCATTTTTGATGGACAGCCAAGTGTATAGTAATTTGTAAGATGATTCAGCATTTCTATCACAGGCAATTAATATTTACATTTCCTTTCTCGTTATTCATAAATTTCATAAGATTTGAGGAGTTTTATATTCTTATTTTGTATGTGTACATGCAGTATCTACAAATTAAATAATTTAAATAGCAGATCTCCCAGAGAATATCTAGGAAGTGTAATCCAAAATGTTAATCTCTTTTCAGTGTAGCTGAATGCAGCTGGCAAAAATATGGTTCTAATTTGAAGTATGAGATTAAGAAATAATTCCTCAGTTTTGTTTTTATTATATTTTACTGCTTAAAATTAAATTCATTGGCGCTATCTGTAATTTATGTACTTTTAATCATATTGCTAATAGCCTTATAAATGGAATTGCAGATGTGAGAGTTAAAGTAGATTCTTTATTACTAGTTCTTCATTAGCAGAAATAGGATCTACACATAGTATGTCTCCATGTAGAATGGAGACTATCTATGGCTTTCTAATTTTACCTTCAGATATGCTGTAATTCAGTGCAGCCATGCAGTTAAACACGAGTATTTTGTTATCTTCAGCAATGCAGGTATGGAAGCTATTAGCTTGTGAAAAGACTTTAGATCCTCAGTCATCTTAGAGGCAGTTTTACAGCGTTTACCTCTAGTTCACTTTCAGCTGTAAATATTAGTTTAAGGCATAATGCCAAATATTTTGAATGCACTTCTGATACTGACATATAAATTGCTTGCAAATATATTTTCCTTATTATTGTGTTTGAATTTTTTGATATTCAGAAATTGAGAAAGGAGGTTGTGGAGACCCTGGAATTCCATCATATGGAAAAAGGACTGGCAGCAGTTTTCTGCATGGAGACACACTTACTTTTGAATGTCAAGCAGCTTTTGAACTGGTGGGAGAGAGAACGATTACATGTCAACAAAACAACCAGTGGTCTGGCAACAAACCCAGCTGTGTTTGTAAGAATTATTATTATTTTTTGTCTGTATTATTTTTCTGACCTTAGCCTCTTGCTTTTCTTAGCATTTGTGACTAGCCAGCAGGAAAGCATTTCAAAAGACCTTAAAGATTTTTTCAGTCACGTGGTTTTTTTTAGTTGGCTCGATAGTAGCTCATTTATGGGGAACATCACGTAGGACTGTTCAGAATGTTTTTTCCCCTCGTTCTATATTTAATTGAACCATTTAACACTCTTAATGTAAATATGCGTTCAATTAGACTCTAAATGAGCAAATCCTAATAGCATATAAGTGTTCAAAAGGACCCTGTGGCACATACACATAGATTCTGTCAGTGCAAAGCAGTCTGCGGATCCATGTAAGAAAAGATTGGAGGTTTTTTTCTGATATCCTAATAAAGCATCAAAATGGATATAAGGAATATCAGAATATCCAACATGGAAAAAGGGTAGGTAAGATCATTAGTTGTGAATTTTGTTTTAAAAGGTAAAATATGCTTGTAGGTAAGCTTGTAGATGGATTTTAATAGAAAGGATTTTTTTTTTTACTTTTCTTTTTTCTTCTTCTTCCATGGTAAAATAGAGTAAATTTTTCTAGTACGCAGGTATATTAGGCACTTCAGTTCTCCAGACCACATTACCTTTTCTTATAAAGAATCTTATAGTTCAGTACTGGATTTTCAAAACAACCTTAATGAGGTGTCCAATTCTCCTTGGACATATATGCATTTTGCAGCTGTGTTGGTACAGAACTTACCAAGCTGAGTAAGCTTGCTCTGGACTGAAAGAAGTTTCTATACACCCATGCAATGCTGAAATGTGTCTAAGCACATATGGCCTGGGCCCAGAGACAGTGTGGCTACAATTCCCTTTGAAGACAGAAGTTGCATTTCCTCATGGTGCTGTATTGCATTGGATTGATATATTCGTTTCTGCTGGCAATAGTGTGGAATATTTTACTATGCTCCACTGTTTGATGGGCATATGCCCTATGAAAGATAATGGAACCTAAACTTACAACATCTATTAACAAACACTGAGTTCAGTTTGACACATTTGAAGAGCTGAGTAATGGTTATCCTTTGTGTTAATTAATATGCAGTGAGGCTTCCTCTTTCTGAATGTACTGTACTTCTCACTAAAGTACCAGCCACAAGCCCATGACTCTGAAATCAGTTAGGAATTGTCTTGATGAAAATTGGCCCAAAGGAGTGAAAAAGGAAGAGAGTTATGACTCATTTTTATTTAACTGCCCTGTGCTATTGAAGGGAAACTAGGTGTACAATAAGTTCGTAATATATACTCTTTTAAGAGTTCTTGATCAAGGCACATCTAAATTTCTACTATTATTTGCATCAGCATGAACTTTGTATACTAGAGACAAAACTGGCCCTTGTGCTTGATTTTTTGGATTGCTAAATACATTTTCACGTATATTTCTTTTAGAAAAAAATCACATTTAAATTTGGAGGTTGCATTTTCATTTCAGAACAAAGCTGCTGATTTTCCAAATTCTGACACATCAGGCATTACTTTTGCTTTCTTTGGCATTCTCTACATGCTTCTAATAATCTCTTGCAGGCCCTGGTGCGGTCACATAGCCTCACTTGGGGAAATAAAAACAGTCAAGGCAGACATGCTATGTTGAAGAAATGTTCTGACAGGCTTAAACATTTCTAGGTTGCACGTGTAGTAGTTTTGACATCCAGGCTTCAAAAACACCCTTTTCTACAAGAATGAAAAATACATAGACAAGCATTTACTATGTTTATAGATAGTATTTTGAGAATCTGTTGTTGTTTTCTTTAGTCTCGTGTTTCTTCAACTTCACCACACCGTCTGGAATTATTCTTTCTCCAAATTATCCTGAGGAGTATGGGAACAATATGAACTGTGTTTGGTTAATTATCTCAGAGCCAGGAAGCAGAATCCATCTGATTTTCAATGACTTTGATGTAGAACCTCAATTTGACTACCTTACAGTGAAAGATGATGGGATTTCAGATTTACCACCTCTTGGCACTTTTTCTGGCAATGAGGTCCCTTCTCAGTTGGCTAGCAGTGGACACATAGTAAGACTTGAATTTCAGTCGGATCACTCTACCACTGGAAGAGGATTTAATATCACTTACACAAGTAAGAACCTCTGCTTTTATTTTATGTCTAGTCTTAAAATCAAGCTATCTTTCTTCATAATAATGAAAAATAAAAGATGTTTTTATTTGTAATACAGAAGTAAATCGTAATGCTTGTATAATTGCACTGCTTTCAGCTGTCTTCCTGATGTTCATTAGCTTTTTGGTTGACACTCCGTAAATGCAGACCACATAACTAAAGCCCAGATCTTCAGCTCAAAGCATCCAGTGATTTAATATACTTCTCAATGGAACCAGCAAGTTAAACTTAGATCCCAAATATGGAGATGTTAATCTGAAAAACATAGAAGTATAAAAAGCAACTAGAATATAATTACAAATAAATAACCAGCTTTGCTTTTGCATTTTATCTTCCAGTTAGATGGTGTGGTATGTAGGAATATATACCCCCAAGAATATAGATCTCTTTTTTGGGATACACGTAATAGTTACCCTCTGTGGTTTTTCTCGTGTCTAAGAACATAGCTCGTCTCATGCAGAAGTCTTTCCTATAGGAGTGCGCTAATTTAAGAATCATTCTTCTCTCCAGCTACAGTTTCTTTAATAATTTTCAGAATATAATATCTTTGAGAATGCAATTCTTAAATGTACAAAATTTAGTTGTAACTGGTCAACAAGTTCAAAAGTTGTTAAATGTGGACCTAGCAGTCACATACATGTAAAGAGCTACTGAAAGCACAAATCTTTCCCGTTTGGGAAACCAGGCTAAATATCTGGCTACAAATAGCCATCTTTGTTTTGTTTATATGAAAGGATATTGCTCAACAGTTCTCAACTGAAAACTCTAGTAACATTATCATCATGTAGAAAACATTATTACATTTGCCATAGACTGCTAACTCTCCTTGAAGTTTTATTAGTCGTTCAAAGACATTACTAATATGTAGATTATCTTTTTAGTTGAAGAAATTATCTTCTCAGGTTATAGAAGAAGTTAATTGACAATAAAGTCGTCTTTGTCACATCTTGTGCTGTTTCTATCTTGTGTCAATTAAGATAATCAATTAATAGTGTTTGTTCAGGGCCAAGGTGTTTCCTTGCATTATTTAGAAAGATGCCCCACATAAAACTGGAATTCATAGATTGCAACCCTTTTTAAGTCTTAGGTGCCTCTATTGTTCCTTTGCTTTCAGAGAAAGGGATAATTATTGTCCTTTGAAAAGTGGCGGGAAGAGAAAAGGGAGATCCTCACCTTAACTACGACTGTATCGATTAAAAGATTTACCAGAAAATGTGAGACCTGAATTCTAGGTCTGCTTCTGTCTGAGATTATTCAGATCCCTTTTTCCATATGCTATTCTACCAAAGTAAAGACAGACCGTAATAAGGACAGTCTTTACTATTTCTGTTTGAAGCTGGAGAATTATGCAGGAGTATAATACTCATGGATCTAACTCTGTGAGAGTTCTGATCACCTCAATTGTTATGCATTATGCATAATGTACAAATTATTATGTAAAAGAGTTTTCCACCACACTTTTCTTATTAGAGTAGGTGTTACTGCTGAGCTTGATGCACGCCTTATGTGCTAGAATTATCTAAGAGCACGTATGCCTCCATAGTTGAGATGACAAATGGGAGTGCCCCTGATTTATGAATCCTTCGTGTTTGTTGGAAATGCTTAGTTTAAGTTCAGCCAAAGTGCTAGTGCTTCTGGACCTCCTATGAGTTGCAGGGAAAAAGTGCTCCACTTACGTGATTTAAATCAAATCAGGATCAAAGCAGTTTATTGATTTATTAATGAAACATAACTGACAATCAGTGAACTGTAGATTCAGGATCAATATTAACAATTCAACAGATAAACCACAATGTTAGACACTTACAAAATCTTAGAATCATAGAATCATAGAATATCTTGAGTTGGGAGAGACCTATAAGCATCACCGAGTCCAACCCCCTTCTCCTTGCAGGACTACCTAAAACTAAACCACATGACTAAGAGTGTCATCCAGACACTCCTTGAACTCTGACAGGCTTGGTGCCGTGACCACACTAGGTGCCTCCTTATGCAGCCTGGTTTATCTTAGAATCATAGAATCGTAGAATCATTAAGGTTGGAAAAGACCTCTAAGATCATCGAGTCCAACCGTCAACCCAACACTACCATGCCCACTAAACCATGTCCCTAAGTGCCTCATCTAGAGGTCTTTTAAATACTTCCAGGGATGGTGACTCCACCACTTCCTTCGGCAGCCTGTTGCAAGGCCTGACCACTCTTTCAGTAAAGAAATTTTTCCTAATGTCCAATCTAAACCTCCCCTGGTGCACCTTGAGGCCATTTCCTCTTAGCACATATAGATTTGTAAATATCTTTCCACTCTAATCCATCCTTATCTTGCCCTGCCCAGATTTACATTCACACCTTCCCCTCACAGGACGTATGGCTTACAAGCACTCACCCCTTTTCCTTGAAGTGGGTTCCCTTACCTGCACTCACCTCCTGAAAGGCACAGAGGGTCCCCTAGCTTTACATGCACCCACACTGCTGCTCTCTGCAACTCACTAATCCACATACTGGTGAGAACAACCCCTGTGAGGTCACACATGCACATGGAGGTGTGGGTGACTGTGGGTTGCACCCTGTGTTCCCACTCCACTAGATGGAGGCAGACTGCTCTCAGCGTTCCACTGGGACGTTGCTCTGTCTGGCCTAGGCAGTGGCCATAGTATTTTAGCAGTAGCCTGTATTTCTGCCAGATTAGCTGCAATGTGAAACCATACTTCTCATTATGTTAGAGGCAAACAGCTGGATTTTGTCCAGAGTGAAATTTAAGCAAAGTGTTCTTGTGCATCTAAGCCACACATAACTAAAAACCTTCAGAATTTGAACTGTGTGGCATCTGTGTGAATGTCATTGGATTTAATGTTGACTTTTTATTGAGGAGTTTTCTATACTTTCAATTATGTTGTAATCTTGTTACTTATCAAAGGTTATCCCCCCCTCCAAAAAAAAAAAAAGAGACAAAGTTTAGAGAAGTGGTTGTTGTTGTTATTATTACTATTATTATTATTGCTGTTGTTATTATTATTGCTATTATTATTATTATGTTTTTATCAGCCTTTGGTCAGAATGAGTGCCATGATCCAGGCATTCCTATAAATGGGAGGCGTTTTGGAGACAGATTCCTTCTGGGAAGTTCTGTTTCCTTTCACTGTGATGATGGCTTTGTAAAGACCCAAGGCTCTGAATCCATAACATGTATTATGCAGGATGGAAATGTAGTATGGAGCTCTACTGTCCCACGTTGTGAAGGTAAGGACACAATCTTTACTTTGCACCTATGGTTTGAATAATGAAACTATTTAAATTTAGCTTACTTTTTACATTGTACATATAAATAAGACTGCTTTAGCTGAAGTTATTAATTCATCTTATTTTAACACTCTTCCAGTCAAACGAGAGAGCAATAATAGAAACAAGATAGCTTGCTTTTATATTCTTGGAATAAATTAGTATTCTGAAAATCTGGTTGCTATTCTTTTCAAGTTCTGATTGTCACCATCATTACTTGGTTGTGAGTTATAGCTGTTATAACAGTTTTGGCTGTAGCATACTGAAGAACATAATTATCTACCACATAGAAAACTGAAGTAAAGTTTCTATTTAAAAGTCCTTTTTAAAATTTTGCACCTTTAATTTTCTCAGAACAAAAGTATACCTGAATTTCTGTATGTAACATATTAACCTGCAGTACATTTTTTCCTGAGAAATATAGTGAAAATCAGAGCTATATTTAATATTCTTTATATTCCCCCCAAAATTCCAAATTTGTTTGCTTTTCTTGCCTAGGTCAATAAACAGACTAAGACGAGCTATACTTAGGGTTAAATCTCTCTTTAGTATGAAATACTAAAGTGAAGGGGGGCGAAAAAAAAGTAGGCTGGTTCCTTGATGTTTAACAGTGATGGGTCCTGAGGCAAGACATATGAATGTATTTAATAAATGACTAGAGTGTGTCTTTTAAAAGTAATGTTCAAAAAATTGTGTATTTTTTAGTAAACAATAGATATATAGTCAGACACTCAATCAAATCATACTTTTTTGAAGAAACTAATCCAAGCCTTCTTATTGGTGTAAATCTCATGCCTCCATTAATTTCAGTATCATTGCAGTAACTTAAGGATCTGGATCATATCACTTTTATGGTTTTTTTTATTTGGGCAATTTGACAACTTAGTTCTCATAAGACTGTGCATTTCTAAGAAAATTTAGAGATACTGGAAAAAACATGTTAGCAGCCTGGTAGAAGTAGTGTATGTGAACCTAGGTGTTGTACTAGCAGGATTTCTTATCGTAATTAAGCCATGTAATGAGTTACACAGTGGAGCAGGGTTTTTTGCCTAGAGCAAAACCAGCCCACTCCAAAGCAGGGAATAGGGCAAGGTTCTTAATCAAAAGATGTTTTCTCATTTTGAAACTCTATACACAATTGATAAAGTATTTAATTTAATCTTTGTGTAATTTTATTTCCACAAACACATAGATAAAGGACCCAAGATGAGCACTTTGAGAAAAAAATGATAGAGAAAACAAATACAGAAATGACTCTTTAAGAAAATACATAATTACCACTCAGTTATCCTTTCTTTGAACCTTGTAGGATGTTTACCTAGCTTTTAATGAGGAAAGGATTAAACTATTAGACTCTTTTTTAGATTTTGCCTATTGTTTGTTTTGGTATGGAAGGAAGTATAGTTCTTTTAAGTTAGTTACATTTCAGGACGTGTTCCTTTCTGATGTGCATTCTCTTTCTAGTTGATAATTGAAGGAGTTTCTGGGTTTGGATTATAGTATGGACTAAGCATCCTTGCTAGTTAGTTTAGAGATAATTTAGTTTGCTTCTAGTTGTCTGAGATTTCTGAACAACTGTTGTTTTTTATTGTTGTTGCACTGTCTATGTCTTTGTATACTTAACAATCTCTATAAGCAACACCTGAAATATGTGAAGTAAAAGTGATGTGTTACAATCAGGTGAGGATCAACGGTCTTCTGGTTGTCTTTGCTTTTAATATGACAAAATTTACTTTAAAAAACCACCATGGAATACATTTCATTCTTCATTAACTGTACACATGTAACGTAAATGCCATTTTCCTGTCCAATCATTTTGCCCCAGAGACAATTCAGTGTGTGTGTTTCATGTTTTGTAGCTTGCTTTTTTTCCCACTTTCTTAAATCTGGAAAAACTTCCCAGAGACAAGTGCAAGTCATGAATTAAATCAAATAACCTCCCTGAGTTCAATTTTTTTTTGTTAAAAACATCGACTCAAAACTAGGAATATTAATTTATTAGTCACAAATTCATGTTACTATTCATTTCCATATGGCATAATAGGTTTGCTTGTCACTACTTAGAGGAACAAAAGAAAAGTGACAAGATTTCCTGCACTGCAATATGGAATTTGCTGATAATGATACCATTGACTACTTGAGGGTAATACAAATGATACTAAGATAAATTTACCTGACCTTGAAAGCCTTCCTGTTTTAGACTGCTCCATAGCCTTTGGTAAAATATAACATCCCAAAGCCCTGTGCTATGACAGCTTAATTTTTTAAGGGACTCATGTTTCCCAAAATTTGTTCAATCTTTTCTGCTGTTGTTTAATCCTGCACCAAAGTCCTCTGATCCTGCTCTGAAAAATGCTCCCTGTCTAGCCCTGTTACTCTCATAGCCTTGTTGCAATACCTTTTTCCCTTTTATGGAGGAGGATCAAATTAGAGAACATCTAAGCAAATTTGACATACAGGAATGGGCCTGATGGGATGCACCCAAGAGTGCTGAGGAAGCCAGCCAATGACATTGCAAGGCCAATCTCAATCATCTTGGGAAGGTCATTTAACTCAGGGAGGTTCCTGAGGACTGGAGGAAAGCAAATTCCTATCTTCAAGAAAGGAAAGAAGGAGGATCCGAGGAACTACAGATCTCACCCTAATTGCTGGGAAAGGTGATGCAGCAATATTCCTGGAAACCATTTCCAAACAATGAAGAACAAGATGGTGATTGGGAGCAGTCAGCATGGGTTTATGAAGGGGAAATCATGCCTGACCAACCTGACAGCCTTCTGCGATGAATGGCCTGATGAATGAGGGGAAAGTAATGGATATTTTTTATCTCAGTTTTAGCAAGGTCTTTGACGCTGTATCATATAATATTCTCATAGACAACTGATAAAGTATAGGCTAGAGAAGTGAACAGTGAGGTGGACTGAAAACTGACTGAACTGTTGGGCTCATAGGTTTGTGGTCAGTGGCATGAAGTCCAACTGGAGGTTAGTCTGTAGTGGTGTACCCCAGGGGTCAATACAGGGTCCAATACTGTTTAAAATCTTCGGTAATGATCTGATTGCTGGAACAAAGTGCACTCTGAGCAAGTCTGCAGATGATGTAAAAGTGGGAGGAGTGGCTGATACACCATATGCTTGTGCTGCTGTTCAGAGAGACCTTGACAGGCCGGAGAATTGGGCTGAGAGGAAATGACAGGTCCTTCCCCTCTATTCAGCATTGGTGAAGCTACGTCTGGAGTGCTGTGTGCAGTCCTGGGATCCCCAGTACAAGAGAGATGTTGGACATACTGCAGTGAGTCCAGTGAAGGTTCACAAAAGATGATTAAGGACTTGGAGCATGTGTCATACAAGAGGAAGTTGAGAGAACTGGGGTTGTCTAGACTGGAAAAGAAAAGGCTCAGGGCTCAGAAGGGATCTCATCAGTGTGTATAAATACCTGATAGGACAGTGTGAGGAAGATGGAGCCAGACTCTTCTCAGTGGTGTCCAGTGATAGGACAAGAGGCAATGGACACAAATTGAAATACAAGAAATTCTGTTTAAACATAAGAAAAAACTTTCACTGTGAGAGTGATCAAACACTGGAACAGGTTGCCCAGAGAGGCTGTGGAGTATCTGCCTCTGGAAGGAGGGCATGATCCTGACTGGACATGGTCCTGTGCAATCTGCTGTAACGAGCAGGTGATGAGCTAGATGATTTCTAGAAGTCCCTTCCAACTTCAGCTGTTCTATGATTCAATGGAATATTTACAACAATCAGTTCCACTGACATGAATGATTACTCAAAAAGGTATTAGATGGCACAGTACAATGAAAATATTTATCTGATATATCCACCTAAATGTGGAATCATACTAGAATTAAAAAAGGATGATATATTATTTTTTAATGAAATAATGTGCTTTTCAACAGAAGGAATGCTGGCAGCATCAAGTGCCATACTCTGTGTATTAAGATATGTATAGAGTAATAAGCTATGATAAGATACATTGCAGGACTTATGATTCTGAAGAAAACAAAGTGCTCATAACATAATGTAGAAAATTTAGTTGTCTTTTATATTAAACTTATTTTTCTATGCTTTTAAATTAATTTTTGTAAGTTCTTTGAATATATAATATTGTATTAGAAATACTGTGTATGATACAAGTATACATGCTTTTTTCTTTCAGCACCCTGTGGTGGACATTTGACAGCATCAAGTGGTGTTATCTTACCACCAGGGTGGCCAGGATATTATAAGGACTCACTTAATTGTGAATGGGTGATTGAAGCAAGACCAGGACATTCCATTAAGATCACTTTTGACAGGTGAGAATCATAAAGTTAAACAACAAGTAATGTATGAGCACAAATACTTGTTTTAACATTGAAGAAGAAAAATATACTTTAAGAACCCAAACCAGAAAAAGAAATTGCGATGCAACACTCACAATACTATTCCTCAAGCAGAAAATTAAAGCTTAAAACTGTATTTACATTGTCTTTATTTATGTTTTAAATAATTTGCATTAAATGTCCACCTCCTAGCACATAAATAGGGATAACTTTTGGACTGTTGACTACTTTTGTATTCAGGTACAACTATATATTATCCCTGATGATGACCAGGCCTTATTACAAGAGAGCATAATTTTCCTAGGGAAAAAAAAGATTTGTGAAAAACATTCTGAGTATTGTGTATTGGATACTTTTTTTTTCCCCGTTAGGATTTTTTTCTGATGCAACATACATTACATAGCTAGACAAGTCCATAATATGCTGGGCGAGCAATTGGCTGATGGGTCGGGCTCAAAGAGTTGTAGTAAATGCGGTTACATCAGGCTGGCAGCCAGTCACCAGTAGGGTTCCCCAGGGCTCAATTTTAGGGCCAGTGCTCTTCAATGTTTTTATAAATGATCTAGACACAGGAATCGAATGTACATTAAGTAAGTTTACTGATAATACTAAGCTAGGCGGGGCTGTGAACTCCCTCGAGGGTAGAGAGGCATTACAGAGAGGTCTGGATAGAGTAGAGAGCTGGACAATCACCAAACGTATGAAATTTAACAAGAGCAAATGCGGGATTGTCTACATGGGATGGGGTAATCCTTGTTATACGTACAAATTGGGGGACGAGAGGCTGGAGACCAGCCCCGCGGAAAGAGATCTGGAGGTTTGGGTTGATGGCAAATTGAATATGAGTCAACAGTGTGCCCTGGCAGCTGGAAATGCCAACCATGTCCTGGGGTGCATCAAGCATAGCATAGCTAGCCTGTCGAGGGAGGTGATTGTCCCACTCGACACTGCACTGGTGTGGTCCCACCTTGAGTACTGTGTGCAGTTTTAGGCGCCTCAGTATAACGAGGACATCAAACTATTAGAGTGCATCCAGAGGAGGACAACCAAGATGGTCAAAGGTCTTGAGGGCAAGACTTACAAGGAGCAGCTGAGGTCAACTTGGTTTGTTCAGCTTGGAGAAGAGAAGGCTTAGGGGTGACCTCATCACAGTCTACAACTTCCTCAAGGGGGGCAGCGGAGGGGGAGGTGATGATCTCTTTCTGGTGACAGGACATGAGGAAATGGAATGAAGCTGCATCAGGGGAAGTTCAGATTGAGCATTAGGAAAAGGTTCTTCACTGAGAGGGTGGTCGGTCACTGGAACAGGCTCCCCAGGGAAGTGGTCATGGCACCAAGCCTGTCAGAGTTCAAGGAGCATCTGGATGACGTACTTAGTCAAATGATTTAGTTTTAGATAGTTCTGCGAGGAGCAAGGAGTTGGACTTGATGATCCTTATGGGTCCCTTCCAACTTGAGATACTCTATGATTCTATGATTCTATTTCAGTGCATATTAGCATACCATATGCTAACACAGGGAATATCAGGATTTTGTTTGTTTGGATACTGCAGGTTTCACCATTAGTACTGACACAGAGATCAAAACGAGAAAGAAAAAGATGTCCAGACATCAGAATGTTCTTAAAGACAGTGTCTTAAACTTCATTTTAAAGTATTATCTAACTGAAATTATCATCCCAATTAATTTGCAAAAATGTTATCTCAGTGTGGACCTAAATTAGAGCTACTGGAATGCACTGGGATTATGTCCCTGTGTAGTGTGCAGGTTTCTTTTGGAATAATAATCTATTTGTCACGGGGAATAATTTTGAGACTAGTCTACCTTTTATGTGGAGTCAGTAGGTAGTGAAAGTTCATTTAGGCACAAGGAATGTGAACTGAAGCACGTTTAATACTTTTGTAATTATTGTGACCTCAATTAGTACTTCTGTCTAACCATACAAGTATCTAACAAAATTGTGAATTTTTTTTCAAAGAAAGAAAGTGCTTAAAAGAAGAAAAAGTTAAAAATCTTCAGCTTTCAAGCATCTTTGTAAAATAAGTAAAAAATATCCATTTGTTTAGGTGTTTGATCTAGATACTAATATCACACTAAATACTCCATTTTACAAAAAGGTGCAAAGGACAGTACGAAAGACAGCGCTTGGAGCTAGGCTGCAGTGACTTCTATTGTATTGGCCTTCCTGTATTCCTCTATTACCCAAGGGAAGGCAATAATCTGTGTCTAGTTTCACTTTCTCATGGAGTCAACAGTGATGAGCAAAATTTTTCAGTATCATTCAGCCTTCTATTTCTAAGAGCAGAAATGAAAAGGGATGAAAATTAATGGAGAGAAGGGCAGAAGAATGTAAAAGTGACTGGGTCAAATCAAAGATCCATCTTGCTCGATATTGTGTTCCTCACAGGGACAAAAATGCAGAATCCTAGGGAAGAGTGTGAGGACCAGATAAGTGTATTTGATATTTCCTCTGAGCACTTCTCCAGTTTGCAACTCAGGACATTCCTGAACACCTGAAAGGTGTTTTTTTTAATGTGCTTAGCGAGTTTCTGCATGTATCACTGCATTGATTTGTTTGTTTCCCTTTTGCACCCATGTAAACTTAACATTCACAACATTCTTCATTTTGGGGAACTCATTGGAATATATGTGTCAGACTGAAATGCCATTGAGAGGGGTGGTGGCATATACAGACAAGGTGAACAGCAAGTCACAGAGCTAGACAGCATTCACCCAGGAGCCCTGAATGAATACAAAGATGAGATGAGCTGAACAATTGAAAGTTGTGTGTAACTGTAACTGTTCTTTTAAAACTGTCTTGATACCTGTGAACTTCAGGAACCAGATCTTTTAAGATTTTCATGCAGATCTAAGGAACTGCATACTGGATGCCCACTATGAAAACTATAACAAAGTGTAGCACTAGTGGAAGCATGGATAAATATGATATACTGAGGAAGTGCTGATATGGCTTTTGTAAAGAAAGCCTATCTCAGAAACCTATTGGAATTCTTTTATGGTGCCAGAAAGCATAGAAATATGTTGGGTGTAGTTTACCTGGGTTTTCAAAATGCAAGTTTTGTATTTTGCACCTCACCCTGCATAGGGCTATTAAAAAGCTAAGCATCATTTTAATACAAGGCAGGACATTACATGAATAAAAACTTAATTAACAGATGATAAAAGTCTCACAGTGGAATTTTGGGTGTTCTACAGAGATCTTTGTTATGTTCAAAACTGTTCAACATGTTCAGAAATGATCTTAAAAAGGAGAAAATTAGACTAATTATAGTAAGTTATTCAGAATATTAAAAACAAGGGATGACTGAAGAATTGCTGAAGATTCTTACAAGACTGGATGTTTGGGCAACAAAGTTGCAGGTAGATTAAATAAATGCAAAGGGAATCATATAAGAAAAAGAATTCCACCCTGATATATAAAATGATGCATTTTGAACTTACACTGGTCACTGAGCTGCTAAAGTTCTGGTAACCCTTTGTCAAGAAATATGAATGAAAACTAACACATGCGTAGAAGATTTTTGTGAACATGATTAGAGGCATGAAACATAATGTAGGGGAGAAGATTAAAATAGGTTGTATATTTAGTTTACCATATCCTTTTTCCAGTCCTGTTTTGTTTTCTTATTATAAATGCAAAGGAGAGAATGACCAATACCAGAGAAGAATGGCAACTGTTTAAGCAGTTTTCATAAAATTATCATGTTACTTCTTACAATAACAAAAGGTTGTTCGCTTTCA
>NW_009198270.1:26382-61653 GCF_000690835.1 Fulmarus glacialis
AGAATTTTAACTTGCTGGTTTTTTTTTTCTCATTAAAGACTTAATATATTAATTATAAACTTATCTTTATTTGCCAGATTTTTTTTAAAAAATAATCATCAGAAGCCTGAGGTTCAGGGATGTCTTCCCAAATGCAGTGAAAGCAAACAGCCATATTAGTTGTAAGATGGAGCATTTTAATTTTATAAAAGGAAATGCTTTGCCTGAAGTTTTAGATGTTTGGATGACTGTCTATGACCTTAACAGTATGACCACTATATTTCTGAGGAAATTAATGTGAAACATAGGCTCCTGTGACATATAGTCCAGTTTAAGAACTAAATTTACTGAATTTTAGACAGATGCACATACATATTCCATTAACAGAATTCTTGAGTTTTGTGTACAAATCGAACTGCTATGAAATTAAATAAGAACTTGGAGTTTACCCTGATACAAAATTGAGAATTCTGATCACGTATAATTTTTAAAGTACAGCAGACAATCAATTAAATTATTCTGGCTTTATATCAGTATTATTAAAACAAGGATTCTGTCTCTTATCTCTAAATGTTTCAATTGCAAAACAATATTACCATTAAGCACACTGTTTTTGGTAGATGGAGAAGAAACCTTTCCTTGCTTTCTTTGGAGGTTTATGAAGCTTTTCTGGCAAGTTTAGAAAATTGTGTAGCTTTACTAGATCACATTATAAATTTCATTGAAGTGCTATCCTGTGGGAAGTTAACGATAGTATAATAATCTCCCTTTTGCAATAAAGTTATTTTCTTTTGTTAAGATGAAGGCTTTGCTACCCAGATTAAAAATTGGATGGAAAACCTTTTTATTACTTAAAGAAACTAACTCTGCTGTCTGATCTAACATTAGCAAATTACAAATGAGTAAGCAAAATCACTATCAAATAAATAAAAAAGATCAATTAATTGATTTTGTCAATTCATTGACAAGTAAATATTTTGTCAAGTATTTTGTCTACTTTGGGGAAAATAGAACCCTTTTATACTTTGCTATATGACTTGCCATCACAGATACAGCTGCCAGAATGAAACTTTGCGTGAATGTGATATTCATAATCTAAATTATCTCACTCTTGAGCTAATGAAGCTTTAACGTTGCTAGACAAATGTGCCTTCCCAGAGTACTTAGAAACTTTCCAGAAATAGCAGCAAATGACTGAGTAACCCTATGAACGTTTTACATTGACACATTTTGCATTTCAGATCATGACTAATGCTTGGAAGGGTAACCAAAAAGTAAAATCTAATTGATTCGAGCCATAAGGAAAGGGGCTAGAGGGATAACTGCTGACTGGAAGATTTTTGATACTTTGAATATTGATGCAACTTGTTGGATAGTATATAAAACAAACCTCCTTATTTGAAACCTACCTAATTATATATGAAGAATAGTATAACATACAATTATTGAAGTCTTTTTAAAATTCTCTGTGAAAATTTGGAGAATGTCCTACCTTTTACTAACATAAGTATGCTAATAAATATTAAAATAAAATAAAAAAACCAAAAAGTAGCTTTTAATTAAGTACTTTCAGTAAGGATGCAGAATTTCCAATAATAAATTATCTTGATTTATAATTTTAGTGACAGTGCAAAGATTGCAAAAAAAAACCCAACCCAAAAAACACCCCCCCAACCCCTCAAAAACAGACAAGTGAACTAGAAATAAATTCATATAATCATATAATCATATAATACCAGGTTGGAAGGGACCTCAAGGATCATGTGGTCCAACCTTTCTTGGCAAAAGCATAGTCTAGACAAGATGGCCCAGCACCCCGTCCAGCTGAATCTTAAAAGTGTCCAATGTTGGGGAATCCACCACTTCCCCGGGGAGATTATTCTAATGGCTGATTGTTCTCATCATGAAAAATTTTCCTCTTGTGTCCAAACGGAATCTCCCCAGGAGTAACTTGTACCCATTACGCCTCATCTTTTCCATGTGACTCCTTGTAAAAAGGGAGTCTCCATCTTCTTTGTAGCCACCCTTTAAATACTGGAACATAGTGATAAGGTCTCATGTAAGCCTTCTTTTCTCAAGGCTGAACAAACCCGGTTCTCTCAGACTTTCCTCATACGACAGACTTCCCAGTCTTCGATCATCTTTGTGGCCTTTCTCTGGAACCTCTCCAGCCTGTCCACATCTTTTTTGTATAGCAGGGACCAAAACTGAACACAGCATTCCAGGTGTGGCCTGACCAGCGCTGAGTAGAGTGCGATAATGACTTCTTCATCTCTGCTGCTGATGGCCTTGTTGATGCAACCCAGCATCCTGTTGGCTTTCTTTGCCGCAGCAGCACACTGTTCGCTCATATTGAGCTTGTTGTCCACCAGGACCCCCAGGTCCCTTTCCACAGAGCTGCTCCTCAGCCGGGTAGATGCCAGCCTGTGCTGCACTCCTGGATTATGTTTTCCCAGGTGCAAGACCTTACATTTGTCTTTGTTGAACGTCATAACGTTCTTGTTAGCCCACTCTTCCAGCCTATCCAGGTCTTCCTGCAGTGTGGCTCTCCCTTCCAGTGTCCACTTCCCCACTCCGTTGGTATCATAGGCAAAATTCATCAGCATACGCTTGATCCCATCATCCAGATCACTTATGAAGATATTAAACAGTGTTGGGCCCAATATTGATCCCTGGGGGACCCCACTTGTGACAGGTTGCCAGTTTGAAAAGGAGCTATTTACCACTACCCTCTGGGTGTGGCCTGTCAGCCAGTTCCCCACCCACCGCACAGACCACTTGTCTAGATGCATCAATTTCTCTAGGAGGAGGCTGTGGGAAACCATATTGAAAGCCTTGGCGAAATCCAGGTAGACAATGTCCACGGCTTGCCCCACATCAACCGGGCAGGTTACTTTGTTGTAAAAGGCAATCAGGTTTGTCAAGCATGATTTGCCCTTGGTGAATCCATGCTGGCTTTTCCAATCACGTGTTTCATTTGACTTGTGATAGCCCTCAGGAGGATTTGTTCCATATCTTTCCCAGGGACTGAAGTAAGACTGATGGGCCTATAATTTCCTGGATCCTTCTTTAAGACCTTCTTGTAGATGGGGGTGAGATTAGCATTCTTCCAGTCTTCTGGGATGTCCCCCGATCTCCATGACTTCTCAAAGATTATGGAGAGCAGCATCGCAACGACGTCAGCCAGCTCTCTTAATGTCAGGGCCCATCGATTTGTAGGGGTCAAGCTCCTGTAATATTTCACATACCAAATCTTCCTTCACTGACGGTGGGTCTATGTATCAACCTGGATTTTTGCTCCCAAGGCCTGGGGCCCAGCAGTGCTGGTAAAGACAGATAGGAAGAAAGTGTTGAGAACCTCTCCTTTTCAGCGTTGTTGGTGACTAATTCACCTCTCCTGTTTAGCAATGGGCCAATATTTTCCTTCTAAGTTTGAGGTGAACAAGAACTTACTGGGAATAAAGATCGTTGTGATGGGTAGCAATTCTTGTAGGAGTTATTTTAAGTTTTCTGTCTCCAGCAAGGGTTTGTAACCCACAGTTGTCATACTGCTCTGCTAAGAAAACTGCAATTGCTGGCTGAGAGCACTTTATTCCTAATTAGTTGCCCTCACAAACATAACTGTCAAAATAATTGAACTATTGAATTATTGATCTTGAGTCCATTCATTATGAGCCTACCGGTATCTGTTTTCCTCATTCTGCTGCAGGGTAAATCAATGTATACTTTCTGAAATTATGGAAGGGTACTGAAAAACTGTTAAGTACTTTAGTGATGCCCTCTGTGACTGTCTATTTTGGTAAATTAAATAGAATCAGAGAACCTTCCCAGACACAAGAACTCATGTGTTTGTGCAGTTAAATTTTGAAATGGTCTCTAACATACTTCTTGAGCTTGCCAGCTAGCATTCCCCCAAATAATTATCAAGCATGGTCAGGAGTTAGTGTGGGCAAGCAACCATTCATAATAGGAAATTTGAATAATATCTTCATGTTTGAGAGGCTAAAGGATGTATTTAATAGTATGGTTGTAGGCCATTCCATGCTACCTGGCTTCACTGCCAGAGACTGGTCCTGACAATGCTTAATGTATTAGCAAGCCTGCAAGCCCTGTTTTCCACTGTCAGAGTGGACAGATAGCAGTGAAAGCAATCATCTGGCTTTCAGCCAACATATCCAGATAGAGTAGGTCACTTGCTTGAAAGCACCATAAATCTAGAGAGTTTTCTGTGTGAAGAGGAGGGAACAATGTGAAGGGCCTGTCAGTTTCCAAGCAGTCATTAGCTCTGATAGTTAAGCAAACAAATACTTTCTGATTTCTGAATGTGCTTTTGTTTTCAGGGAATTGTGAGAGAAGAACTAGAGAGACTACTAAATACTTGCTGTTACTGATACTGATGTGTCTGTGAAGATGATTTTACATGACCGATGCTAATTGGTCTGTAAAATAAAATGGCTTGGCTGGGGAACTTGTTCATTCTGTCATCATTACCTAACAAAGTATAAAGTTTATTTACACTTTGAAGGAATGTCCCATTTATTTCCCCTTTTCCGAATGTGTAATAATTTGCAGTTTTGTTTAATTACAAGAACAGAGTTTCTTATCTCCAGACGCACTAAATATGTGTCCCATATTGGCAAGACAGCTTAAGGGCATTCACTTTGAAAATATTGTTGTAGTACATAGGGGCATAGTTTGTTGCTCTCAGAAGTTGAACTAATAAGCCCTATGGGAAAAGAAGGAAAAATCTCAGAACATATGCATTTTTTATACTTGCTGTGAAAGATTAACATCTTATGAAAATAAAGAATATTGGGTTCGCAGGCAAATAAATTTAGACCAGTATAGATATCTGTGTAATAGCATAAACTTTATTGACAGGCAAATTGATGTGTGCAAGGTTCAGATGCTGCAGTTTGCAAGAGTATCTGATATAACCAGAAACTGTCTTGAAAAGCATCTGATGTGAAAAATGCCAGTCAAAGTTTCATCTACAGAAAGAGCAGATTTGAGCTGTTTGACTTAAGAACAACTAGTAATGGATGACTGCACACATAGACATCCTTTATGAACTGGAGGAATCTGATGTGGTTTAGTGATTGACACAGACATTGACTCTGCTGTTGATTTTAAAGTTATTTGTTCTTGTAAATCAACTATCATCTCGTTAGTCTCCTTCTCTTTGTCTATTCCTGTCTATATTATCTGTTTCTTTGACACATTGAGATAAACTAAGGAATTGTGCTTATTAAAACTGGTAACAAATTTCAAAATCAGGGCTTGATTTAAGTTTAGTATTTTTGTACTGCTTTACTTCATAGGACAAAAATAATAATTTAAAAGTAAAATAGCAAACTATGTTAGAAAAATATCTTTGGATAAAAAATTAAGCAGTTGAACATGGAAAGCTTTTGCCAAACAGCAAATATCAAATAATGAAATTATTGAGATGAAATAATGAACTATTATTGAAGACGTCCAACTATTATTTAGCCTGAGCGCAAGAAATTTCTTGGATCTTCATAATGCAGTTTTCTTTGAGACAATTTGTAGTTTTCTACCCAGATTCCCCACTAAATGTCTTTCTGAAGCCCAGTCATATAGCTGATCTGAAGTATATTACATCTGTTATGAATTTTATCTGATACCAGACACAACAAAGCAAGGAAAAAGATGTGTAAAAGCTTCCTTAGTTGTTATCTTCAGTAATACACCAATGGATCTGTAGATATGCAATCTTTTATATGTATAATATTCTTGATTCAACACATGGGTTGAATTTCTGACAGTTAAAAAAAATAACAGCATTCCTTTGCCTACCAGCTGACTTGCATATTCCTTTTCAGATTTCAGACTGAAGTTAATTATGATACTTTGGAAGTCAGAGATGGACCAGCGAACTCATCACCATTAATTGGAGAATACCATGGAACACAAGCACCCCAGTTCCTTATCAGTACTGGAAATTACATGTATCTGCTGTTCACTACGGACAACAGTCGTTCCAGCATTGGTTTCCTAATTCATTATGAGAGTAAGTCTGATATTTCTCTGATAGGTTTTTATTTAATTTTGGAAATAACATTCAATTGGAAAATGAGCAAAGAAATGTGAGCAAACTTCAGTAATTATATTTGTATAAGAACAAATTATGTTTACTGTATGCTGTACTGACAGATAACTTTGAAACTATTAATTCATTTTGGAAATTTTTTCTTCATGAGTTTTTGTATGTTATTCAGAATGTTTATGGACCTAGGTATTTAATCAAATGAAGAGTAATTTTAGAAACTTGCCCTTATGGGTAAAGATACATTGTCCTTTTTTGCTTGTTTTTTCCCCCCCCTTCTCTCTCACTTTCTTTTTCTCTCTCTGTTTTTCTCTTTCTGTGGTTTTAATACACTTTTTCTGTACTAAGCAGAATTAGGCCTTATCCATGATGATTCCAAAATGCAAATAAATGCATATTAATATCTCCCTGTGAACTATAGAATCATTATAATAGTGTTTGCTTTTAAATTAGATACATAAAATGACATATATTAAATTTTCTGAAGTCATACTGATCTTTATATGATGTATAGCCATTCACTTAAGTACTGAATAAAGAGAGCCTCTGTGTTTAGTGCAGTCGTGCTAAATAAATAACATTGTTTTTATCAATTGTTCTTATCTGGAAACTAACCTGATTGCAGTAAATTTGCTGTCATATTGCATCTGGAATGAGTGCCTAAACATATTTCATAGCTACATTACAACTTGGAAATTCTGCATAGCTTCTTTTAGCTTTGGCTCAGACGTGGTGGTAATGGCTGAACAGACAATAGTATGGTAAACTGCAAGGCTGCTAAATCATGTAAAGACAAGGAACAGTACGTAGGTTTCTGCATGAGTTATGTGCAGATGCTGATTTTCCCTGATTGCACTGGATCTAAATGTCGCTGTTACATTTTATAATACAGTCCTTAAATATTTATAATTTTGTGTTTTATTTTAAGCCCCCTGTCAGGTAGATGTCTTTTGTTCTCTTAAAAATGAAAACAATTAGTAATAAAATATCTGCGCTACACATTCTTAAAGAGGAAGGTCTAATTATGAAATTATTTAGAACAATATTCGTATATTCACTTTTTATCTTTGTTGCAAAATTTAATATCTCACACACACATGACACTTTTTTCAGTGCTGTTTCTCTAGGTAGTCTGATAAAATGTCAGAATTAGATTTGATTAGTGCACTGTAAACCTTGAAATTGGATTAGATCTTTAACAAGTAAAGATGAAAAAAGGCTAGTAAATATGATCTTCATCTTCTTTCACATATAGTTTCCATGCATAGAATAAAAAAAAAAAGCCTTTCATATAAAAAACCTAATATATTTCCAATTTTAAAAGTCATAACAAAAGCTAAAAATTTTGTTTCACCGGCTCTTTCTGAGCAGATTGACTCTCTAAATAAAGCATCTTTCTCTTTCTGTAGAAGTAACATTTAAAAGGGTGTCTGGTAATATTGGTTGCTTAGAAATGGGTAAGAAGATGAAATGAAATTAAGAAAAAGAGTAAATTATTTTAAGTTCTCAGTTTAACGAGTGAGATTTTTTTGTGAATTATATTTCCCATTAAATAGTTATCTGAAAATTGAATTTCAATAGGTATTAACAAAAAGCTTAACATGCTTTCTTAGTTACAGACAGTGACTGCTGTTTCTCTTATGCTTTTATGTCATTGTGAATGATATTCAGCTAGCAGATTAAACATTTAAATTTAAGTGTCAACATAGAAGTGTCTAGAGCCTGAAGCTTATATTTTGGGCAATGGACATCTGGTCAATGCAATCAATAGAGTCCATGGAGCAATTCAGTAAACTTTGACGTAGAACCCAGGGGCTATATTTGATTGCATGAGCATAGAGAGTTAGAGTTATTTTAGGTACTATGCCATCTAGTTGCCAAGTTCTGGGCCCCACAATTTAAGAAGGATGTGAAGGTCCTTGAATGTGTCCAGAGGAGGGCAACAAAGCTGGTGAAAGGGCTGGAAGGCATGTCCTGTGAGGAGCGGCTAAGGACTCTTGGCTTGTCTAGTTTGGAGAAAAGGAGGCCGAGGGGCAACCTCATTGCTCTCTACAGCTTCATGAGGAGGGGAAGTGGAGAGGGAGGTGCTGATCTCCTCTCCTTGGGATCCAGTGACAGGACACGTGTAAACAGTTCAAAGCTGCGCGAGGGGACATTTAGACTAGACATTAGGAAGCATTTCTTTATCGAGAGGGTGGTCAGACACTGGAACAGGCTTCCTAGAGAGGTGGTCGATGCCCCAAGCCTGTCAGTGTTTAAGAGGCAATTGGACAATGCCCTTAACAACATGCTTTAACTTGGTCAGCCCTGAATTGGTCAAACAGTTGGACTAGATGATCATTGTAGGTCCCTTCCAACTGAAATAGTCTATTCTATTCTCTCTATTCTAAAATTCTTCTCCCTGTAACTTTGCTGAATAAATTGTTCCCTAGTTTGCCCTGACTGGGATGATCAGATCTCTGGACTTAAGAAAGGAGCTTAAAGAACAAACAAGCTATAGACACATCAGTGGAAGCATCTTAAACTGAAATTGAATCTAGCCCTGAATGTCCACACTGTAGAAAAAACTGCAATATAAACAGAGACTTTTTACCTGGCACCAACTAGGATGGGTATGTCCATATTCACAGCATAAGTTGTACAGAGAAAGCTTACTAAACACTTCATACCTACATCAGTGCATTTGCTCCACAAGGCTCCTTAACTCAGTCACAGCTTCACTGTTTATATTGGTTTCTTCTCACACTAGGTTTCTCACAGAACAAAAATTTTCTCCATGTTGCATTGTGTTGTACATGTTCATGTAATGCAACTGGAATTTGTTGCAGAGTCTCTTCTCGTGCTAGTCAGCACTGGGAGCTCCTGAAGCATTTTTGTAGTGGGTATCAGACATATGTCCTTCCTTGATCTTTACCTCTGTATTGACAAACGTGCACATGCCAGAGGGAAGGAAGTTACAATAACCAGTAACATGGAAGTACTAAGCAGATTAAGTCAGTGTTTTCAAAGAACAAAACCAAGTGGAAAGACTCTTCAGAGATGCTGAGTAGTCTATCAGGAACAGGGGAGACCAAAATTATATTTTGATTGCCCTTGCAGGCTTAACTATAGAAGTTGCTAATGTTAAAGATATAACAACAGAACTCCTATTTGTTTCACATTTCTTCCACTTTTAGAAGAAAAGGCAGTCAAGTTTTAAGAAAAGTTTCTGAATATTTTCTTTGGAAATTCAAATAACTATCATATTTGGAAGTGTCCTAAAATCTTCCAATTATAGTCATAACTTTGAAGATAAATCACTGAACTATGAAGCAGAAGGATCTTAATATTGCTTAAAATAAAAAGCTCAGTATAAGCTATACCGAGTTACTACTGAGATGGCAGTAATATTCTATTAAGCTAAAATATGCCTGTAATACAGCTTTCATAAAAATGTGACTTCTTAAAGGTACTTCAGATGTGAAGGCAATTTGTTAATTGCCTGCCTTAAATGTCTGTAATTCAGCTTTTTGATGACACTTTTAACATAGCTAATGCAAGACAGTGTAGGTCAACTCATGCATCTAAGCAAAAAAATTAATAAAGTGCCCATAATATTCTTTAAGTAAAACTACTGATGAAATATGCAATGTTATCATGAATAATTTGTCTATATCCTTTTGACCACCTTCCCTCATGCCTTACTTACATCTCCCTGATCTCTCAACTTCCCTAGTTATGTGTTTTTGGGTTTTTTTTGCAGCTTCTCATTCTGTGATGTAGATTGTGCAATGTTAGTCTTTTCCTGAAACCAAAACAGATAGAAATACCTTTATCCACAGATTCCATTAATGTAAAGCCACGTTTTATTTTTGAAATTTATCTTTCCTTAAACAAGAAAACATGATCATTTTCAAAGAAAATTGAGCAATTATTTCTTAAATCCAGATAATTTATTTAAAAGTCTGTGTTTATTTATGGATTATCATTCCCTTCTATACTAAAATTTATCTGAAAAATGGGATAGAGATCATAGTTATGCATCAAGACAGTAATCATCCCCTATTACCATGTACATCAGTATTTGATAAACATTCCAATTCTCTTACATAATCAGGGAAAATTCTTTGAAGTCAACAATCACCCATCTTTGTAAAAACTTTCCTTTTAGGTCATTTAAAAAAATCTAGTAAAATTAGTGTTGTGATTTTCCTTAAATGAAATGTTATCGAAAATAAAAAAGATAAAGGTAATACTTTATTCATAGTGTAGAAAATTAGGTATTTGTTTAGATTTGGTTTTGGAAAAGAACTTTTTAGATCCACAAATATGCAATCTTCATGGACTTAATAAAGTGTCAACATCATTCAGACAGCCCACAATCAGTTTTAGCAAGTATAACATAGAAACAAAATACTTCCTTATACTTTTTCTTTGAAGAAAAAATAATCCTTGTGAATAGTCTGGGTGTGAAGAAAAGATTTGTGAATTTTTCACTGGCAGGACACACTCACTGGAAAAAGTTTTTGGCATGTTGGGGAAGAACTTTTTGTTTCAGCAGTCGATTTTACTCTGACTAATAAGAAGAACCAATAGAGAGCCTGAATAAGAAAGGCGATTTTTGTGAAAGTGCCCATGAAATAGCAGAGTTTATGATTCTTAAGAAATGAAAGAATGAGACAACACAATTGTGATCAAGTCGATGGATTTCAGAAATCTAAACTTCACCAAACTTGAGAAATTGGTAGGTGAATGTTCTTAGGAATTAATTCTAAAAGTCATTTATAAAAGAGATTATATTAAGGCCCAACAACAAACTGTATTTTTTAGAGAGAAAGCAAATATACTATCAGTTTCTGTAGCTATTAAAAAATCCCTTTTATTGATGTGTAAACCGAAAGTTAATCGTGTATATGTTGGATATAGTCAAACATTGTTATAGATGGCCATCAAAGAATAACACAGATCTCTTAGGATAAAATCAGAAAATCCATAGTACATACTTGTTACAGAAGCAAGAGAAAGACAGACAGTAACAAAAAATATCTATAAATACACTCAAAATAAGAGAAAAAAATAAAAATCACTACTTAATAAAAATTTGAGCAAACATCAGATGTCACAGGGAAAACTAAATGTTCTGTTTTGTTTTGCAACATTTACAGAAAAGCTTAATTTTGACCATGTCCTCAACACAATTAAGTGAACCTTTACAAGGTAAGAATACAGCATATGGGAAGAGGGTACTACATGATATTGAGATAATTAAATATATTTTATTCATCAGAGACTCTTGAAATTCCCTGTGCTGTACTTAAAGGCAAAGCAGAAGCAGTCTTCACTCCACTGGAAATTATGTCTGAAAATTCAAAACTGTAGGGAAGTTTCAAACAATTGCAGAAGGGCACACACCTTTCAAAGAAAGGAGGGGCAAAAAAAATTAATAAAAAAAAAAAAAGATGAGGACCAGAAGGATCAAGGACATAAGTTTTATCTTCACTCTTTAAAGATACTAGTTTCAATCTGATAAACAAGGTGATAAGGAACAAATGGTTTGTGTTTGATAAGAACAGATTATGTCAAGCCAATCTAATTTCTTTCTTGACAGGTTAACTGGTTTTGTAGATTTGGAAATGGAAAGGGAAGGAAACAGCTCTGTGTTGACATTTATAAGGCTTTTAGAAGTCTTCCAGAGAAAATATAGAAATTTGGTCAAGATGAAATTATTACAGGTGCAACAAGCACTTCAGCAAGCACTGGAAAAAGTTGCCCAGAGAGGCTGTGGAATCTCCATCCTTGGAGATACTAAAAATGCATCCAGACATGGTCCTGTGCAGCCAGTTCTAGGTCACCCTGCTTGAGCAGGGGGGCTGGACCAGGTGACGTCCAGAGATTCCTTCCAACCTCAACCGTTATGCGATTCTGTGATGCTATGTACAATTTTGAAAACTTTTATGCAAGGAGCAGCCAGCAATTAATAGTTCACTGTCTAACTCAAATTTATAGGGATCCTACTGTGATCTGGCCTAGATCCAAAACTATCTGATATTTTTATTAACAATTTTGATGATAATATAAGAAGAACACTTACAAATTCTCAGGATGATTCCAACCTACAATTACAGCAAGCACTATGGTGGAGAGGGTTAGAATTCAAAACAAGCTAGATGAATTGAAGAAATGGTCTGAAATAAAAAAAAAAATTGTCAAATTCTATAAAGAAACATGCTACGGATAAGTGGGGAAGGAGAAATTGCATGCACAAATACAAAATAGAAATAAAATAGAAAAGGATATTTTTACATAGAACAAAAACGATCTAGAGAAAAATATAGTAGCAATGCTAAAAGTTGAATCTTCTGGCAGTTGTAGTTAATCATAAAAAAAAAAAAGAATTATAGAAAAGACAATTTTTGTTTACAGGACTATTTTATCTAGGAGTTGGAAAATAACTATTTCACTTCATTTCATGACCAAAGAGAATATTGTGTCCAGTTTGGGACCCAATTTAAAATAAGTAAGGTGTTGTTAACATGGAAAACATGACACATACGGAGTCATTGAAAGGTCTGCACTTGTTTAGTCTAGAAAAAGGATGACTTGGCAGGCAGGAGGGAAGGCATGATAACAGTCTCATGTGCCTAGTAGCTAAGAATTGCAGCTAGTCCTGGGATTCAGTCTAGAACTCTGCTAAAATGCCAGTGTTCCCTGTCAGCAATGAGCAGGACAGAAGTGACATGCTAGTTCTGCCAATCTAAATGACTTCTGTAGCTCGTTAACAAAAATAATATGCACACAAGTGCTCTCCTAAATTTGACTGTGTTATGCTCTGTCACTTGGGAATATCCCTCCAGGTATTCTTTACAGAAAGATTTTTTCAACATTTATATGGAGGAGGAATGAAAAAAGCTCTTGTAATAATAGCATGACCTTCCTCTTCCCTTTCATCCTCTACCCCCCCTTCCACTATCTTCACTCTCCCACTTCTCTCTTCTCATTTTCAAGCCTCTCTGCTTGCCTACCTCCTTTATAACATCATTAATATATTTCTCTAACATTAATTTTTTAAATCTGTTGGCTGTATCACAGTTTTTAGTGATGTAACAATATTTTGTTCTAGTGTCAGTATTGTGACAGCAAACAATTCAAATGCAGTCACTCACAGCTACACTCTGAAGAGTGCTGGAAGAACACCGAGACTGTGTAAGCAGGCTTGCAGTTCTTTGAGGCTAATTTACCCTTGTAAAATTACAGGGAAACATTTCTGGCCACTTGAGCTATATCTGATCCAGTAAGTTAGAAGTTCTCGAGTCTTGGCTTCAGTCTTGCAGTCATTCATACAGTTTAAGCACAATCCCGTGTATGATTTTAACCAATGCCATCTAGCATCTTCCCATACAGTACCTGGACATAGTTCTAGGAATAACTTCAGCCAGAGACTGTTCTCAAAAGGCAACAGTTTTATTTAAGGTGGGCAATATTTTATCTGTATGAATGTTAGCTGAGTCATGCTTTGGTGTCAGAGAATGGTCCCCCTCCTAGTTTAATTGTGTGGCCTCTGATTCTGATTCTTGGAACCGCATTCTGACAAGCAAGCACCTATTCTATTTCTTTTAAAAAATATTCATTTATCAAAGCAAAGATAATTTACACTATTCTCCCTTAATTGTTAGAATAATCCTACCTATATGATCAACTATTTTATTAGGCAATATTCGTCTCTTACTGTCCAAAAAATTGCTTTTGTCATCTGCCTTATTGATGTTCTGGATGTTTCTATACTAATGGGAAAGAATAACACTCGAGCTTCCACACTGCTGAAACGCTTCCATTGTTCATAACATTTTTGAGATTCATTGAATAACACAACAACTGCTCCATAACTAACATGAATGGGTAACATAGTGGTTATGGCACACAGCCATGTTTTGCTTTCTGTTTTTCTTACCAGACTTATTTTCTTCATCTATTTTGGGCAATGAGCATTCTTTAGACAACCTCTTAGCAATCTTACACTTCAATATTTCATTTTTCTAATGATTTTAACTCTTTGATCTGTGAAGGGAAAAGTGTAGGTGTATAATATATATGAATATGTAGTATATTAAACTGTATAGCTGTTGTATGCTTCATGCATTACAGCAACAAATTATTTCCTCTGTAGAGATCTAATGGGATCTAATGATTAAACTAGTTGCTAAAAATCACCTATAATTTTGTGTTCGAAAAATACGCATTTTAGTAATCAGTGAAACTAACAACAATAGGTTCATAAATGTTTGATGAAATGTCAATATTGACAGAGTGAAGTTATTGAAGATGACTGTCCATATTTTTCAATTATTCAGTGATGTATAAAATCTTTTCTTTGTGTGTTTGCTGTTTACTTTGGATTGTATGTTATGTTCCTTTGAAAAGAGAGTGATTAAATTGTAGGATAGAATTATCTGCTTATCTAATTCTCACTGCTACATGAAGTGAAGTGGATGGAGCATTTTTTGAGGGAGCTACTGAGCATGCTCTTCTTGAGAAATATTGCATTATGTAGGGTGGGAGAGAAAAGACATTGTTTTCACCCAGACTTTAATCTTATATTTACTGAGCCAATTGTTATGAATAGTATTGAAACATCGCTTTCCAACCATGAGCCCAAAATTTATCACTGTGGTGCCAGAATTTCTCATATATCGTTTAATATTGTCTTTTTGTAGTCAGGCCTCTCAGTACTACCCATTATTGATCTTGTCTTATGTTGTCTTCTATTAAGAAAAAAAAACCCAAATCTTTGTCCAAAGAAGCAAAGAAAAATTATTTCTTTTCAGCTGTGTTTATGATTCTTTTTATTTTATTTTATTTATGATTACCTTACATATTCAATATTTTCTCCTGAGAATGAAGTTCTATGGCCTGGGCTGACTTCTTTATTTATTGGAAGTTGATAGAGTTGCTACAGCTTTTGGTCTCTCTGCAAAAATCTGAAACAAGGTAGTCAATGTAATCTAGAGTTATCATTTCAAAAAGAAACTGATGAGTTTACCTGTTATATGTGACTCAGAATCCCAAAGCAGTTGATGAGTTGAAGCAAGGGTAGAAGGGTGCCCTAAGAGGAAGGAATTTTAAGAGTACTACTGTGGACCTCCATCTACTCTAACAAACCTCAAAACAGGAAGTATACTTTGTGTGAAAAAAATTGATGTGTATCAAAGTTAAAATTTCATACACAATTAATATTTATTTAGGGCACATACAGTGCAGAATATTATAGACTTAAAAGGGTTCTTTGAGTCTATATTAAGCAATTTAAGCCAGGTGAAAGGAATCTAAAAATGTACTGTGTCAGCTAACATGGTACATTTGCACAAGAGCATGCAGTCAAGTCTAGAAGAAACGTATTCATCTAGAATTTAAGTATGGCAGCGATACCTCATGAAAACTAGATCATAAGCTTTCAAATCTGAATTCTAACTGAGATATAAGAATAGCTGGAGGGAACAAGGAATATTTCTCTGTGCAAACTAGAGTCATTTTTTATGATATTTTTGTTTGTAGTCCTGCTTTCCAACCCCTCATATCTATAATTCTAAAACCTTTACTTTATGCCCTGATAAATCATTTTTTCCTTAGTTTTGAACTGCTTCTACTTCGTTCCTAAGGTTGTGTGGTAGTCCTGGATAAATACAGCAGGGTAAAACCAGTAAACTGGTACAACTTCCACAAAAACAGTTATAGATACATAGGCAGCTGAGAGGACCAGCACCTTCAGGATGTGTTTAGAGGGCTAAGGAGCTAAGAAATGCATAACGTCCTGCTATAGAGAATTTTGTGCTGTCAGAAGTTGGCTTTGAGGAAGGAAATTCTTTGGCAAAAAGTAGACTGGAAAGAGTCATGCTAGAAATTCAGGTCACCTGTGAGGAAGCACATAAAATCTTTAAAGACCTCAGGAGAATTAATCTTGCTCAAGGCTCTCACAGCATCTATGAGTGATGAAATCACCCATATGAAATCATGCCAACTTACAGTATTCTTACAGCACCAAAATACTGAAATTAATGTGAAAATTAATGTGAAAATACTTAAGTTAATGCAATGGGTGCCAGAGCTTTGAGGTGGATATGTCTAGATTTTATCCCAAAAGCCGACAAGGAATTTTAAACTCAAAAGTCCAGTGTTATTTAAACAGACACAAAACAGAGAATTTTTCAAAATAAAGTAGATCAAAATAATTGCCTGAGAACAAACATTAAAGTGTTTATAAATGGTTCCCCCCCCACACATATACTTCCTGTCCCTTTGTGGGCAGTTTTTTAACAAGTCAGTGGCTTTTTGAGTTACAGAAAACTCTATACAGGCTCCTTTGGGTCTCTCTGTTACCTCTGAGGCTTGACTGTGTTTGCTACCTGCTGTTTTCAGCCAGCTGCTTCTTCTTCTTTTTTTCTTTTACTGCAGGCTTCATGCTGGCTGTGTCTTTCATACTCTCAGTTGTCTCTTTATGCACCACAGCCAGCATTCTCAAGGTTTTCCTATGGACATGCTCAGCTTCTCACAGAAGAAGGAACAATGTCCCCATCCACTGAAGAGGTTCTATCTAACTCAGTCATTCTTGTTTCCAGGCACATGACACAGTATATCAGGTGTAGGCGTCAAGGTTTTCGTTATGGGTGGTGTTGCAGGGGTGGCCTTTGTGAAGAGAGGCCACAGTCTGCCCCGTGCCGGACACAGACCGTTCGGGCTGGCTCCAACAGACCCAGCTGCAGGGCACAGCTGAGTCCATCAGCCAAGTTGGTGGCACCTCTGTGATAACATACTTAAGAAAGGGCAAAATGCTGCATAGGTGAGTGAGGAGAAGAAAGTGTGAGTAATAATCCTACAAATGCCAAGGTCAGAGAAGAAGGAGGTGCTCCAGGTAGATATTCCCCTGCAGCCCATGGAAGAGACCACACTAGAGCAGATACCCACACTGCAGCCCGTGGCAGGCCCCATGTCAGAACAGGTGGATATTCCCTGAAGGAAGCTGTAGCTCGTGCAGGCCCATGCAGGAGCAGGTTTATCCTGAAGGACTGCAGCCTGTGGGAGGGACTGACGCTAGAGCAGGGAAAAGTGTGAGGAGGAAGGAGCAGCAGGCAGTAACTGTTATGGACTGACCACAACCCCCATTCCCCATCCCTGCCACGCCTCTTGGGGAGGGGTGGGGAGGTAGAGAAGTCGGGAATGAAGGAGTGAACTTGAGCCTGGGAAGAAGGAGGTGGTGGTGGCATTTTAGATTTTGTCTTTGTTTCTCACCATCCTACTTTATTTTTAATTGGCAATAAATTAAATTAACTTTCCTCCAATTCATTCTGTTTTGACTGTGACGGTAATTGGTAAGTGATCTCCCTGTCTTTATCTCAGCCCATGAGCTTTTTCATCTTATTTGCTGTCTTATTTTCTCCCCCTGCACTGTTGCAGGGGAGAATGAGACAGCAGCTGGGTAGGGGACTGGCAGCCAGCCAAGGTCAACCCACCACATATAGTAACAGAAAATAATAGACATTCCTTTCATCCCAATAGAGAGTCTTTATTTGTTTCCCTTGCATGTAACCATTATAGCTCATTACATGATTAAATTCCACAATTGTTTGCTATCACTATAAGCATAACGGATAATGCTCAGTTAATGAGCCTCCATTTGATAATTTTGGGTTTTTTTTCCTTGTTCAGTTTATAGCTCCAGGTTTATTTACCAAACACTGTTCAATCTCTGCTATAAGACATAATTACTAAAGACTCCTTCTGTCAGATAAGAGTTATACAACTGTGTAAGCTACGCTCATTGTCTTTCTATTTTTGATGCATAAGATAGTATCTGTAGGAATTAACAAGTAGTTTCTAAGTTCATCAATTGCAGTTTTTCGACACTGCTTTTTGCTAAGTCAAATAACCATTACTATGACACAGGAAAGTTGAATTGTCCCGCAGTATTACAACCTGAATAGATGAAATGGAATGGAATAATCAAATATGACTTATATACTAGCAAAATTTGTATTCATACTTCGAACCTTAATATCTTCCTATAGTTTCAGATGTTCGGTGCTTTTGTTGTCCCTTTTTTTCATTGTTTTGGGCTTCTCTGTTCTATGAGATTGAAAATTGAAAAACTGCTCTGAGTCAGTGACAACAGCTAGAGAAAATGCTTTATATCCCACATCAGTTCTCAGGCAATGTTACCAAGAATCTTTTGAGGGCGCTTTATTCTTCCTGTCTTACTCATTTTGTGTTTTGTTTGGGATTTTTTCTGTTTACTATCTGAAAAAAAAGGGGAAATAAACAAATTAAATCTGTGTGTTTCAGGTGTTACTTTGGAATCAGATTCCTGCCTTGACCCGGGGATTCCAGTGAATGGCCATCGCCATGGTAACAACTTTAATATCCGCTCTACAGTAACTTTTAGCTGTGATCCAGGATATACACTGAGTGATGAAGAACCACTCATATGTGAAAGAAACCATCAGTGGAACCATGCATTACCCAGCTGTGACGGTAGGTGTCAAGTTCTTCAGATGGCAGCTTTAAAGTCCAAGAAAGTTAATCTCCTATTTTCGAGAACTAATTAAGCTTATCATTGCTATTACCTACCTTCAATTACACCAAGATCCATACTTTTCAAAAATGATTTTACTGTTAATGAAAGTCATACTTTACATCTCTATATCAAATTTCAGTCAAGTATTGTAATGTACAGTGAAATTTACAGGTATATATTCACCAATAGAAAAATCAGAATTCTCAGAGGGTGCCACTGTTCAGCTGTGAATGAAAATGGTGCCATACAACTAATATTTTTGAAGCAAAGCCAATAAAGTTAACTCACATTTTAAACTTAGAATACTGAATACCAAAATGATTGCTCAAAATTTAGGATACTCAATACCAAAACAGATCATGATTAGCCTATGTAATTAATTTTCTTGACATGTTTTTGTTTCGAAATTTTGGTTTGTTCATTAATTGTTTTGGGGGATGTGCAATATGAAACTGTCTAGAGCTTTCATGAAACATTTTTTTAAATGCTGAACTATACGAGCAAATATTTCTGTGCCCATTTTTATCATTGGATTTTTTTCTAAGATCTTTTTCTATGAACTACAGAATCAACTCATTTTTTTCGTGGAATGTTTGTATAGTTGCTATAAAATCCCTCTGATAGAAACCACAGAATATAAGATGCAAATGTAGCTAAGTATTTCAATAGGGATAGAACCTGGCATCTCTGAAAATTCTCCATAAGCTCCTTTTGTTAAACTTCTTGCTAAAACTTCCTATTTTTTCCCTTCTGGTTGCTAAAAGCATGTTTATCTTGATCAGGCTTCTTTCCTGTTAAGATATAACTGTGTTCTAAGGCGGTGATGAAAGATCAATGTGTGAAGGGAGAAGACCCAAACCCATACCAACAAAGGCTCTTGCTTTAGTGAATTACTTGTATTAGTGAATTTCTGACTCCCTTTTCAGGTCCAAGGTTTTCATTGATTACAGTGGAATGTCAAAGGGCAAACTTAGAGTTAGATTCAGCAAAGTATTTGAGTTTCTAACTCAGTTTTAAACTGTTTTGTTAAATCTGAGCACTTATTCAGGCTTCTAATTCTCACTACAGCCTTCCGGCCCCATGCACAAAACATATAAGCTAAAGATTATTATATAGTTAAAAGCTCTTAATCACTACAAAGCAAACTAATCTACCATTCAAACTCACTCACGTTGTAAGCATTACAACTTGTTCCTCCTTTTCAAGGCCAGAAGCAAACTATTGTTTTCAATTGCATTTTTTGATCAAATTTTAGACTGTATGTTCTTGACACAGTTGATGAACTTTGGAGTGTCACAAATCTTCCTATAAGCTGTAATTTTAAAATGAGCAAAGCATTTTAAATATTATTCCATTGGTTTTATGAGTTCCTTTTACTTGTTTGCTTTGCTGCAATGGGTTGAAGAAAACTACTGTAGGAATCCTAACTTTGAATAGTATCCTATTCTTTTTCAATTTACTTTGTACTAAAAATTGTGAATGTATTTTTGAGTTAAAACATCAATATTCAACTCTTTTGTTTGCATATGAATGTTGAACTACAGAAAGATCTAGTTAATTTTCACTCATTGAAAGAGAGTCCTTATTTCCCAGGTCCATCACCGACTTTCAGCATAAGTGTATAATAGAAAATTTCAGGCCTTTCTGGAGTACGGCCTCTAGGCAAGCAACATACAAGGGTTACATTCAGTTTCTTCTTTTTTCCTCACATATTCAACTATATTGAATTAACTTGTCTAAAAATACAAAATAAAACTCACATTCTTTTAGGTAATCATTGTGTATTTGCCTTTTGAGGCTCAAAAAGTTGTGACCCAAATTTTTGGAATGTGAGAGCTTTAACTGAGGTTGAAAAGAGCGTTTTGCAGTCATCTGCAGACTATTGATGATCTCAAAATTGCAACTTCAGAAATTAAACCAGCAGAATAAATCACTAAGGGAAAAGCATGTTGCTTTGTTTCATGCCAACAAAGAAGAAAAAGAACTCTCTACAGAAACACAGCGGCTAAAGTTCCCTCTAAGTATTGTGTCATTCTCAAAATACTATAATCTCAAGGTGGAGTGTGAAAATAATTTTCTAGGGAGAGCTAAATAAAAACAGATCACTTACATATTTAAAATTTTAAACTTAAAACTATGTAAATTAGTTGTAAATATTTAATATCTACTTTAAGGAATGTTGTACAGTCAAATATTTTTCTTCCTTCTGTGATGTTTACAGAATAAAAGGGATTTTGAATGAATGTATACTACCATTCATTTATGGCATTATAAACCTAATATCTGTAATTATGTTATTTATTATTAAGTAATGTTTTCAACCATATATTTACTGTGATTTTAGCTATGCATATTCTCATTCATGCTATGTGCAGAAATACATATACACAGGCAAAACCAGGCTAGAAACATTTCCTTTCCTTCCACTTATTTATAAATATATATGTACATAAATTCAAAAAACATTAAAAACTTTAACAAACACCTTAGTCTAATAAGAAATGAAAAAAAGAACTTTAGCTATAATGCCAGCATGTTTGTATGTGTATATATATTTCATATATACATTTACATACAAGTACTGCAAGTTTATTGAACATTTTGTCATGAAGACTAGAAGCATCGTAATGCTTTGTTGTTTTATTGCTGAATATTTAGTTTATTAAAAGCTAAAAAAAAAACAACATAAAAAGCTGGAAAGCAACAGATGAGTGAAAAGCACAGCCATGCTGTATTTATAATATCAGTGAGCAATTCAGCATGCAAATCTTAAACTTTAATTAATTTGCCATGCAAATTTGAGCAGCCTAGTTTACCAAATGCTAGTATGCATGAAATGTTTCTAGCGTAGTTCCTGCATCTTTCAAAATACTCAGTTCCAAATAAATTACTTATAATGGGACAATCTGAATCTTTGAAAGAGAGGAAAATACACTTTTTTTTCCTGAGCATCACAGAAGAAATCAAATAGAGACAAACTTTTCTATTACTTGAAAAAAAAACATTTTGTTTCTTAAATATTTTTGTTTCATAAAAATGGAATTAAATATATACCTTTCTAAATATGTAGTGCAAGAAAACTAGGTGCAAGATATTTGATTTTTGAGTTAGTTCACAAAAAAAAAATTAATCTTGCTTCTTAAATACTGGTAAAATAAGAATTAATACTTGCAATATTCTGGAAAAAAGTTCTTATTTTTGTATTTAGTTCTTCTAACTAACAGGAGAGGCTGTAGATGAAAAATAAACTCCCTTTCAAGGACTAATTTAAGAATAAATAAATTGTTGCCAAATGTGAATGTCATGGCTTTAGGTGAATTAACTTCTTATTTTAATACATGACTCTATTTTTAATTTTAAGGGTAGTTCAAAAAATGAACTAGATTTTTTTTTAATAAAAAACAGGACTTCTGTATGACTTCTGTTGGTTTCTTTCCCCCCTTTTTTTCTCTTGTTAAGCTTTATGTGGTGGATATATTCATGGGAAGAGTGGAACTGTTCTTTCTCCAGGTTTTCCTGATTTTTACCCAAACTCTTTAAACTGCACTTGGACTATTGAAGTGTCACATGGCAAGGGTAAGAATCTAATACGAATTGCATATGTATATGTAATGTCTATGTTTAAAAAATTCAAACACATGAATACAATGAAATGCCTTTTATGAATTGAGTTAAATCAGTTCTTTCTGCCATTCTTTTGAGGAAGAAGTTTAATTTCCCAAAATAAATATCTTCAAATGTGGTGTTTCTAGTTTGTGTTCATTTTGCAAGAGAACATTCTTTTAACAGTTCCCAGAGGGAATGTGTTTTAGTGTCTCTCAGAAAAATGGGCAGAAAGTAGAAGAGGTAAAATATATGAAAATAATAATTCCTTGTTAAATAGCACTAAATCTTTTAGTGAAAGCTGTTGAGACCTTGTTGATAACTCTTCTCCATTATTAAGCACAAAGAAGAAGATTTGATCCATGTATTACTAACCTTAGATTTCAGACTTAAATCACTAGGACCAAAAATTATATATCTTTATGTTATATATACAGTAGAGTAACATTTGGATGCACAGTTAAGCTTAGCAGCTTATCCGTTAGGGAAATGTGTAAAAGAACTAAGGAAAAAAGCCTAGGAAGTACTAATGATGTGTTACATACTACTGAATCAAAACATAATAAAAATATTCCTCAATCTCTTCTCTATGACGAGAAAAGTCTTTGTTATGTGTGATAGCCTGAGAAGTATATTGGAAGTTTCTACTGTTTAAAATCTTCTTATGGGTTGGATTTTTGTTTAAAACTCGTATCACATTTTAAATGTAAAATCTATGAGAAGACTTTCTAAGAAGAATGTTGTTCTACACAGTAAATAATTGTGCTTGAAAACCTAACTGTAATTCAAAATTTAATTTATCACTAGATTGGCAGTTGGCAACTGAAAAAACAGTCATGGCTTGAGTAAAGGACTGGTCCCAGAAAATATGAATCTGTATATATGGAAGACCGTATATAAAACTTGTATCTGCCTTGTCCTTGTGTATGGGCACTTCCCTGAAATTTAGCATAAAAAACAGAATTGTGCTGGAGGAAATGCAAAAATAAAACATGAATACGAAATTTTAGCCAATTATTAAAGTATGTTTCCTAGTTTAATAGTCAGGTCACAGTAGAGATTATAAGTAAGAGACATATAGGAACTTGAATAAAATCTATACAATACTAATCTAGATTTTCAGAGGGCTGTATACAAATAACACTGAATCCCATCAGTTCTCTTATAGGAGCTATTGATTTATGGTGAGCTAAACAAACATCCACACTGCACGTATTGATTGGTTGAGCCTATGTGCTTTCTGTAAGTTTTATTCCCTGAATTTCAGGTTTTGATTCCATGCGTGACTTTTTCTAAGAATCTTTCCATATAATGTAAGATTTACTCTCTGTGTCACCTGTGTATAAAGGAAGAGAAAAACTTCCTATTAAATGCTTTTCTTTTCGCCTTTTTAATGTTTTTAAAGGTGTGCAGCTGGTTTTTCATACCTTTCACCTTGAGAGCTCTCATGACTATTTGCTCATCACTGAAGATGGCAGCTTCACAGAACCAGTAGCCAGGTTAACTGGCTCAGTCTTACCCCCTACAATTAAAGCTGGCCTCTTTGGAAATTTTACTGCACAACTTCGATTTATATCTGATTTTTCAATTTCATATGAAGGCTTCAACATAACATTTTCAGGTAAGAAATTCCATCCTGCTAAATATCCAGAAACTACTTCCATATAATATTTTTACTTGTAGATAGCAGAAACATTATGAAGCACCAGTAAAAAAAGTCAATAGAAATTGTATAGTCTCTATCATGGAAAACTGGTTAAGGTTTATGAAGGTGGCTAACAGATTGAGAAGGATGTTGGTGATGTGACTCTTCTGAGGAGAAGTTTTCCCTGTTATCAGAGAGCCATCAACAGTGTGAAAAAAAAGTTTGGAGGAAAATTAAGGGGGGGAAAAAGTACAAAGATAGAACGTACTGCTTCAGAAGAAAGAAACTAACTGGTACTGTTTTACTAAAGGAAATATAGAAACTGTAAAAAAAGCAGTAGTGTGCTAATTCAGAGTCACAGAGGAGTCTAAATTGAAGACTGATTTTGGAATAGAAAATGTATACATAAAAATAAAATAAAAGTTTTTTTAGCTGTTGATATATGAAGAAGTTCTGATAATTTTTACAAATTCCTCTTTAAGATAATTGAAAAATTTAAGTTACGACATATAAAATACATTTCTCAATAATTTTCTTTGCCTATCTCTATTACTGGAATGTAGAATATTTACAGATACACATATGAATGAATCAACCACTGGTTGAGATGCTCATGCACACGCACATTCTGTGGAAGAAGTACATAAGGAACGCATATTTCTAACGATCTTACATCATTTTTCAAGAACTGAAAAAATTAATACATTTTGTTGAGATCTGGCAATGTTTACAGATGAGCATGCTGTTTACAAATAATGTATCTTATTTAGCTTGCTTATTTAAAAAAGAAAAAAAAAAAACCACCTCCTTGACTAGAGCAATAATGTTGGATTTACTCATATAAAATGCTGAATTACATTCGTTCTAGATACTTAGAATCATAGAATCATAGAATCATTAAGGCTGGAAAAGACCTCTAAGGTCATCAAGTCCAACCATCAACCCAACACCACCATGCCTACTAAACCATGTCCCTAAGCGCCTCATCTCCGGGTCTTTTAAATACTTCCAGGGATGGTGACTCCACCACTTCCTTGGGCAGCCTGTTCCAAGGCCTGACCACTCTTTCAGTAAAGAAATTTTTCCTAATGTCCAGTCTAAACCTCCCTTGGTGCAACTTGAGGCCATTTCCTCTCGTCCTATCACTTGTTACTTGGGAGAAGAGACCGACACCCACCTTGCTACAATCTCCTTTCAGGTAGTTGTAGAGCACGATAGGGTCTCCCCTCAGCCTCCTCTTCTCCAGGCTAAACAGTCCCAGTTCCCTCAGCTGCTTCTCATAAGACTTGTGCTCTAGACCCTTCACTAGCTTCCTTGCCCTTCTCTGGACACACTCCAGCACCTCCATGTCCTTCTTGTAGTGAGGGGCCCAAAACTGAACACAGGAACACTGAACTTGGCCTTGTTAAACCTCATGAAATTGGCCTCAGCCCATTGATCAGCCCAGCCTGTCCAGATCCCTCTGCAGAGCCTTCCTACCCTTGAGCAGATCGACACTCCCGTCCAACTTGGTGTCGTCTGCAAACTTACTGAGGGAGCACTCGATCCCCTCATCCAGATCATTGATAAAGATACTGAACAGGACCGGCCCCAAAACTGAGCCCTGGGGAACACCGCTCGTGACCGGCCGCCAACTGGATTTAACTCCGTTCACCACAACTCTCTGGGCTCGGCCGTCCAGCCAGTTTTTTACCCAGCGAAGAGTGTACCTGTCTAAACCATGAGCCGCCAGCTTCTCTAGGAGAATGCTGTGGGAGACAGTGTCAAAGGCTTTGCTGAAGTCCAGGTAGACCACATCCACAGCCTTTCCCTCATCCACTAGGCGGGTCACCTGGTCATAGGAGGAGATCACGTTGGTCAAGCAGGACTTTGGACTAACCAAATCAGAGATCAGCAGTTTTGCAAGTTTGGAATGTAAATGCGAATATTAAATGGTATCTCTGATAGTTTATTTATAAATTACTCAAAATGGCAAAGGGCTATGTAACTTGTAGAAAAATATGCAAAATATCATCATGGATTCAAGGGGAAAAATTGTAGAGTAACAAAATATGTGGATCACAGAATTTTTCAAACACAAGCACAGGTTCATGCCCTGTCTACAACTGATATATATGGCTCATAGATAGCCATCATATGCCATCATTCATATTAAACAAATATTTTGAGAAATATTATGATGTACCTTAATTTTATGACACAAATGGGTGAGTCTTTTCTTATTTTCACACAATCAGATTGCATTTCTCCATACTAAGAAGTATTTAGTGAGAAGACCTTAACTTGTTTTGAATGTCATCTGACACAGAAATTTGTCAGGAAAATTCCTAGGTGCCTGAAGGTTTGTCACAGAGTATCTCCATGTCTACTTCAGAATTTATAGTGCTGAGCAGAGGTAGTAGATCATGTTTTTTAAAAACTTACAACTTTTGCTAGCAGAAACTGGTGTGGTTTAGAGATTCCTTCTACTATTCAGGACCTTCCCACAAGGCAGTTACTATAGGGAAGGATTTCTTTCTTTATTTTATTCAGTAAGCCAGCTGTTTAAATGCTCATTCAGAAACTTTTGGTGAGTTTCTTCCCCTGACTAAATGGAGTTTTCTTCCTCTAACTAAATGGATTTGACCCTACCTTCCACAACCTCCAAGGTAAATGTTTTAGAAAATGGCTTTTCTTATCAGTTACCAGAACTGTCTCTCTTCTAAGTGATCTCTTGTATCTTTTGGATCCTATTCTGAAGAATATAAAATCAGACTTTTTGGATTAGACTTAAAGTTGATATTTTTCAACATCTTGTCTCTAGCAGTGATCAGTAGTGAATATCTAAGGAAGAAAAAAACCCACAAAACAGAACAAACATACAGTGATACTTCCCCAGTATACTCTGTGAGAATGAGGGAATGTGTGGCTCAGACATTTCCTGAGTTCAATGTAGTCCCTCTGTATGTAACAGCCCTGATTTTTTCCCATTAATTTTTTCTGACTCCACCTGAATTATTCCTGATGCATAGTTATAAAAGAAACAAAAAAATTAGGGCTTCTTTTATATATATATATATATATGTATGTATGTATGTGTATATGTTTTCAGTTGGGTGATACCTGTAGGATTTCTAAAAGGCATGCAAATAGAGATTGCCTGATTAAGAGTGTAGCTTTACTTAGGAAACTCAAGCACGCTTTTTGAAAATGTGGTAATATGTCTTTTCATTCACCTGACCCTTTGTTTGATTTTTTGTTAGATTTTCTTCATTACATAATGATTTTTTTAAACTGTAAATCTCACTTCTAAAGCTGTTTGGGAGTTCAGATGAAATGAACCAAGAATTATACACAAAGGATGTAATTAAACAAAATTATAGTAAACTACTTACAGTACAAGCTGATTACAACCCTTGAACTTAAGAAAATAAATGTAGTGGGGATGGGACACAATAGATACATAATTACTGTATATACAGCCATAATAGACATATAGAAACAGTACTGGGTTTTAGTAGAAAACACAACTCTGGAATACGTTTTCCAAGTGTTGCATGCTGACACAATGCAACGAATTTGGTAAGCTTTTCTTTAACTCTGTGGACAACTTGTCCCATTTATTCATATATTATGTTTACTGTCTACAGAATATGATCTGGAGCCATGTGATGATCCTGGTGTTCCTGCCTTCAGTAGGCGAATTGGGTTTCATTTTGGTGTTGGAGATTCCTTGATCTTTTCTTGTTTCCCTGGATATCGCCTGGAAGGTGCTAATAAACTCACCTGCCTGGGAGGGGGTCGGCGTGTATGGAGTGCACCTCTGCCAAGGTGTGTGGGTAGGTGGTCACATGCTTTCATTTCATTCATCAAATCGTTAATAGCACATGGCATGTGTCAGAATACTGGGCAGAGAACAAAGCGCTTGGGTTGAAAGGATTGATCCCCAAGCTGTACAAACTTTGAAGTCAGTGCAAGGTATAAGTAATGCACGTCTCTTTTACTTAGAGAACAAAAATAAGAAAGAAGAATAGTTAGAATTGTGATAGAAGATAAGATCAAAATGTCTTGTGAGACAAAAGGTAAATCTAATTATTGAACTGTATATTTGCCATAGTTAAGGTACAAATTTATTTCTTTGTCTTTCAGGGTAAAGAAAAAATGTTTAGAGCTTTTAGGTGAAAATAGCCTTTGTTAAAGTCTCCTGTCTGGTTTTAAGGGTGTTTTTTCATATTGCGTTTTTATTCTTGTAACCCTAAACTGTTTTTTTTTTTTTTACAGTTTATAGACTATAAACTGTATTAAAGCATTGTAAACTGTAATTTTTAAAATTAATGTGCTGTTGTTAAAAATCAGTAACTATAAGCTCAAATTGAGTGAACAGTTCTTTTCTGGGAAAAGCTCTGGGTCTGGATTTTATAAAATTTGTACTCTTGCAGTATTTGATTTGTGAGATGGTTTTATCACCACCATGTGAAGTGAATCTGATCAGGTACTATTGACATAATGCTTCTGAAATGTCAAATAGTTCCACACACCTCTAAATGGATTTCCTTAAGAGGGTTCTTGTTTTAAATAAGATTTTATTTCATTAAGAGAGAAACTCAGCTTCGGCTTGTTTCTTTTGTTTGTCTTAAAGGGATGTATCACTATATCTGAAAAAAGCCGTATCACCTACATTGTATATGCACGTAAGATACACATATATTTTTGTGGAAAGAAGTAAATTATTTCTGATTTTCCTTTAAAAACAACCCATGATGAAAGAGAATAACAGATGAGAGAGACGCCAATATCATATGGAGTTTGCCATACATTTGGAAATTCTACATTTAAGTCTTAGGCTATTTTCAGCTTGATTTGTCTTAGAAGTATCACTGGCTTCTTAACACTGTCTATGAATATTGGCTAACCAAGTGCGCACCATCCTATGTCATAGAATCACAGAATCGTAGAACAGCCCAAGTTGGAAGGGACCTCGAAAGATCAACTAGTCCAACCTTTTGTGGGAAAGGGAACCTAGATGAGATTGTCTAGTACCCTGTCCAATTGCATCTTGAAAACTACAACGATGAGGACTCTACCACATACCTGGGAAGGTTGTTCCAGTGACTGATTGTTCTCACTGTATTGTAAAATTTCTTTCCTATATTGACAGCAACCTGTACCTGTTGCCCCTTGTGGCTCCTTATGAAGAGAGAGCCTTCATCCTCTTTGTACTCTCTAAGGACTGGAATACTGTGATGAGGCCCTCCCTGAGCCTTCTCTTCCCCAGGGAGAAGAGACCTAACTCCATCAGTCCATATTGATTTAAAGTGTACAAATTTCGCTAGAATAATATTGACATACTCACTTTGAACCTAGCATTTTATTTTCCCTAATTTTAAGAGTGTTCAACTATTCTATAGCTGTCCATGTGTGTGAATGGAAAATTAGCTCCTTATTTCTTTGTTCTTGAGGAAAAGATGACTGTTAATTGTGCTTTATTACAATTCTTAATAAGTAATATATTAACCATTAGCTTTATCAAGGTATCTTTAGGCTATATGTATGTGCAATTAAAACTGAAAATAAAAACTCTTGCTACTGCATGTTGCTTAACTGTTGCTCATTAAAAAAGTTCCTTAAGTAGCTGATTCTAATACAGTCAACATATTAATGTATTTAGTAGCTATATATTTTATAGGAAGCAAAATGGAATGAATAAAATTCATATTAATATAAAGCATTTTCTAAGCAAATCACTGATGTATTTTGAGGATTGACAGAAGAAAGGTAGGTCTTTTAGGAAGAAAAGTGTTTCTACCTAATAAAAATATCTACGAATGTTATTAATTGCTGTGAAGTCATATCAAAGTACAATGAGATAGTTTAAAAATATGATTCTGTAACTGTAACATCTTAAAAAACATAGACCAAATATTGAAAGGGAAAAATACTTGTATATTTAAATAATGGTATTCTCTGTCTCAAAAACAAAACCAAACCAAACCAAAAACAAACAAAAAAGAACCCCCAAAACACCAAACACCAGTCAAAGATGACTGGATATTATGACAAATTACTAGAAGACACAAAGTGGTATTAAAGTGAGAGATTACAAATTCATTATCCAACTCCCCAGAGGACAGCTATGGGTCTGTCACCAGCTGTCATATACCAGGAATTTAACTGGTTACAGTACTATGGGTTATGAGCAGGGGTTCTCAGTCTGCAGGTATTTTATAGTAGATGGGATTCAGATTCAGATCCAAACATCTAAATTTGACTATTTGCAGTGTTGTTGTGTACGTGTAAGCAAGAATTTTAAGCTCAGCTAAGTCAATAACGTCAGTAGAAATCCTAGATTTAGGTATCTATTTTACAGTGAGATGAATCAGTCTCTGGGCACCATTTAGATGCCTAAAGAGAGGAATTATTTCTATTTATTTATTTATTTATGTATTTATTTATAATCAGTCATTGACAAAAGTGTCCCAGTTCCTATTGTCTCACCTCAACATCTTTATTGTTCCTTTATCATATATCTTGTTAGTGCATGTATGAAGCCTTGTGGCCAAGAGGTCAGTTCCAGAGCTAAAGTACTTCTGTAATCCAGCACATACCACTTTTGGTTACCTGCATTTATGTTTCATTGGACCTACTTTGAATTCCCATTTTGGCTACATACCTGTGTGCTATTATTTCTCTATCCTGAGATAATCTAATCTCTGAAAAGTGAATTGATACTGCTTATAGTATACATGGAAAGATGGTATGCTTTAGGAGGGGTTTCTAGACTTTCTAGACAAAGATCCATGTGTCGCAAATGAGTGGTTTAGAGGCCGCTTAAAGAATCACTGTCAAAGGTATTAGCAGAAAGTGATTTTAATAGAGATTTATAAAGGTGCAACCTAACAGAATTTGATGGCAAGATTCACTCTATTACTTACTACATGAATGAAACATATAAAGAAAAATCATCTAAGGGTTTATATCTTAGGGACTATATGTGTTAGCACCGATTTTTTATTTTCTTAGAAGAGGAATCAAAATGCATGTCTGCACTATACTAAGTAGCAAGAAAATCTATAATAATTATTTCCATAAAAATTAGTATCTTATTTGATATATAGGATCTTCAAGAAGGTATAGGTCTTGGGAAATGGGGATATTTGACTCTTTGGGATTGTTTGGGGTTTTTGGTTTGGTTTTCTCTCTTTCTGGTGGGCTTCTCTGTGTTCCATTCAAACACATGTTTATTTTAGTTCAGATATCATAAAATTGTATTGATCTGCAGGAGTGCTGTTATCTTGCGCTGAAGAAAAGAGACATTTTATATTGTTATCATGTATGTTTTTCTTTTTAAAATGTTTTTATCTTTTAAAAAGCCTTTCCTACATAATGTCCAGTAATAAGAGATTCATACCTGATATCTTGAAAATGCTCAGTTATCCCCATATTGTGAATGACATATTGCAAAGTTGCAAAGATTAGCAAAGTATCAATAATCAGCTTAATGAAGTATCAGCCATTGAATTAGCCATTAATTTATAGGACTAGTGTAACCACTTACTGTGGCAGACACAGATATACCTGTATATTCTCCCAGGAATAATTTAGAGATACATATCCAATCATATGTATACATAGTAAGTCTGAAATTCATATAGAAAGGAAATTTATTTACTGAGAGCTCAACATTTCCTTTTTGTTCTTATTATGTTCAGTTCTGAATAAATTTATAGACTGGTTCTAAGACATCCGTCATTAAATCCATGTACAAGACCCTACTTCCTAATTGATCAAGACAGCCTTTTATAAATTATGCGTAGACAACTGGCACTTATCTAAAACAATATATCTAAATAATTCTTTTAACTCAGTCTATGAAGAAAATTAGGTTTCTAAGAATGCAGCAGACTAAAGATACCAATAATGCAACTAAGACAAATACAAGGAAAGAAACTGCTAAACAGCTGAGTGAAACTGAGGGGGAAAGACACACTCAGTGCTCTTCAGTTCAAGCTTTCATACGATTTTTTCTTAGCACCAAGAATGTTTACAGAGGTCCCATTTCTTCTTGCCATGGCACCTAAGACATTAGGGGTGAAGATATCCTCTTACCTTGAAGAGGAGTTCACAGAAAGACTACTTCTTTCTCAAAAAAGTGAAAAGAAATTACTTGTCCTGAAAACTGCTGGCTTTAGAGTGTACATTCAGAAGTTAAATCTAGTCTCAATTCAGTGGCACAAATTCATAAGTACATTACTGGGTTCAATAGCCTCTTGATTATTTCTTCCTCATTATCATTTCTACACTGACCAAACTCATCTACATTTTATGTACACACCAACCTTTATATATTAACAAGGATTTTTTGGTCCTTCTAGGACACACGGTAATATATACTTTCATGATTCTTTTCGTCAGATTCAGGATGAAAGCACTTCAAATTTAATTGCATTTAATTTATAAACTAAACATTCACACAAGCACATACTGATTTGTATCACAGAAACAGTACTCAGTTTCATCTGCTGGTGAAAAAAACAACAAACTAACAGGGTTTCCAAAGGTATTGCTATTCACCCTTCTCCATCCAAGTAAATAATTTGAAGTCCTTCCTCCAGGGTTCATCTCCAACATGTTCTGAAATTTTCCTGGTCAGAGAACCATTTGTACCTTTCCACCATTTCTTCTCCTTTGAAGAGTTATTTTCCAGGTAAGGCAAAAGCAGAGCTTGGGAGATCTGGTTAGTCTAACATCATGGCCCTGGCATTTTTAGTCCAAGACTTTAAGTCCCGTAGGGGCTGCATTATCATCATTTTCACTGGTCTTCTCTCCATGCTGTGCAGGTAGATGGTCTTCCCCTGAACTTCAAAGGTCTTTATCTGAGTGCCTGGAAGTTGATTGGCTCTCAGAATAAGGCAGCATCCCTTCTTCAGTAAGGACTCTCCCTTTCACAGCAAAAAGGCACCGCCAAGTCTATCTGCAATATCAGATAGATGTTCATAAACAGATGTCCTTGTAAATCTTATTTCCCTGTGTCAACCCAACTCTCTTGTCTTTTCAATTAGAATGATTTTAATGTTTATCTCAGCCATGCACCTCAAGTGGTTATGCAGTATTATTCCAGCTCATCACAGAGTTTTGAAGACTCTACCTAGAGTTTCCCTTGGGTCACCACTCCATTTCTAAATGTGTCCTCCAGTTGGATCTCTCCCTCCTGACTAGAAAGCAGTTTGTGCCTACAGCCACCTACTTGCTACTATTTGATGACAAGAGCTTTACTGTTAACAATTAAAAAGTGTGGAGAAGATTCAGTCCCTTAGGGCTGACTCCCTTTGCACTGTTTAAAGAACAGACATGATCATTACCCAAGGTGGTGTCAAATTTCCCCATCTCGGAAGATTAAACTTTTTGTTTTTTTTTTTTTTCTCTTAAAGCTGTGCTTCTCCTATGGAAGCTACTCCCCATACCTTAGCTGTCTGGTGAATTCTCTGTTTACATTGACATGATGTGGCTTTTCAGGAAGATCCCTTCCCTCCACCTCTTTATACCAACTGTAGAAACACTGGAACTGCCAATCTCCACAGATAATTTCACATTCTACATTGAATTGTTTAAAAGAAAGGTAGTGGGGTCATCCATAAAGAAATCTCATTTCCTGTAAGAGCTTTCTCAAAAGCACTCAAATAACGACAATGGCTTCCCTGTCAAATGTGCTAGTAGTTGTTATCTGCAGATGAGACACTTCAACCTCTTTTCATACAAGAGTACTGTTTCCTGACTTTCTAGACACAGTGATTGCATTTGGAAGAGCTATCCCATAGTCTTTACTCAACTAGTGACTCACTCCAGCCACTATTCTACAGTAAGGCTTTTCTGCAGTTACCCACAGTATAAAGGACATAGACAGTCTTTTGAAGGAAAAAACCTGGCTGGCTACATTTATGTAACTGTTCTTTGAGATATGTTGTCTAAATGTACATTCACAATGTCCGTTTTTACTCCTCTCCTCAAAATTTACTGTAACTGAGAGGAATGCGAGATTGAGGGCAACTGAGAGAGAGAGTAACATTCTGCTACTTTGCTATTTTGTGTGAAGCACAGAACTAATGGAATTAGGATCACATTTCTATAGACAATGTCAAGGTAAAAATACGCCCCTAGCAATCCTGGCACAGGGCTACCTGGAAAATAAACATGCACAGTGTCTTGAAGAAGAAATGTCACTAAAATAACCTGTATCTTTAGGTTTGAGAGTACTGATATAGGCATCTGTTTTTTTACTGTTCTGAAACAGCTTGTCATCTAAAAGGTTGTTAACATTATCATCTGGCATATTACTGTAATTGACATATTTGTCTATGTGTTGTAGGTTTAATTTCCCAAATTTACTTCTGAATAATTTAATTATAATTTAAAATTACTGGTTTTGTGTTTGTTGGTATGCTTGTGTGTGGGTAAGAACGAAGCTACTGGAGTACAAACAAGCTTCTCCTGATTATCTTTTGTCTAGTTGAGATTTGAAAACAGAAAACAATTTCTTTCCCCTTCATTCATTGACATCTCATCCTGTGTTATTATTTGTTGTTTTGTTATTATTGCTTCAATTATTATTCCAGCATTTTCCAGAAAAAATGTATTTTTTCAAAAATGTGTTTGATTACTAATTGTGGATATGATGGGTTATTGACACTACTTCCACACATATAATTTATTCCCATTATGTCACTTAATTTTACATAGTTCCAAATGTATATATACATTTATACTTATTTCATGGCTGTGCAAACAAAATTGCTCAAGAGTGTGGATACATATTCTTCTCACTTTTTCCTTCCAGCAATAGCTATTTTTCTCTACCTATAATTACACAATTCTATTACAGTTTAATTTACATTTCACAGTTGACTACTTTTTCCTAAGGACAAAGCCCAGCTTTTAGTGAGTTGGTCCCCCTCGAGTACAGATCTGAGAGTAAAGCTCCTAGGCAGTCATGCACTTCTGCACATCCCCAAAACTGTGTGAGTCTCAGAAGCTTGGTGAATACAGAAGTCCAGAAATGACATGGAACAAGCCCTTAGTCTGTTGAAGTCCCTGATTCTGAGGCTAGTGTCCACCTAAAGGAGACCATCACAATCAGGTTTCAGCTGCTTGTTGTCTTCACTAGCCTTTTAAACAGGAACCACTCAGTTTGTTTAGGAAATCTGTTACTAAGGTAGATTTCCTAGATGTCATCTAGCAAACCAGGACTATGCTTTTAATCATACTTTTCTTACCTTCCAGTTTGTTTAAGTCAAACTAGTTAGGAGCTTTCTACCACTCTGTATTGGAGTTGTGCTACTGTTAAAGAAAGAATTGGAAGACTCATAGGTTAAGAGAAGAGACATTTCTATAAGTATTTTTTTAAAATTGAATGTAACAATTAAATGAACAATGAACAAGGCCAAGTGCCGGGTCCTGCAC